>NC_086452.1:112212796-112470296 GCF_028390025.1 Pseudophryne corroboree | reverse complement strand
ATCTAGGATTGGATTCTCTTGACCACAGATACCAGACTTCAGGGCTGGGGAGCGGTAACCCAGGGACAACAGTTCCAGGGCCGGTGGTCACTCCTCGATAGCCGCCTCCCTATTAACATACTGGAACTCAGAGCGATCTACAATGCTCTGCTAAAGGCAGCTCAACTGCTTCAAGGCCTGGCCATTCAGGTGCAGTTGGACAACGCCACGGCTGTGGCTTACGTCAATCAGCAAGGTGGAACAAAGAGCAGGGCCTGCATGAGGGAGGTATCCGAGATTCTCCTCTGGGCCGAACAGAATACAAAGGTGGTGTCGGCCATATTCATTCCAGGAGTCGACAACTGGGAAGCAGACTTCCTCAGCCGTCACGACCTCCACACAGGAGAGTGGAGTCTTCACCCTCAGGTGTTTCAACTGATCACAGATCTGTGGGCCTGCCCACAGATCAATCTGATGGCCTCTCGGCTCAACAACAAGCTTTAGTACTATTGTTACAGAACGAGGGACTCTCTGGCATTGGCAGTGGATGCGCTGACGACTCCATGGGATTACCAGCTGGTGTACCTGTTTCCTCCGATTCCGTTGCTCCCCAAGGTTCTAAAGCGAATCAAGAGTGGAGCTCAGGCGCTTCTCATCACCCCAGACTGGCCTCTAAGGGTTTGGCACGTGGTTCTTCTGGAGATGGCCATAGAAGACCCCTGGGCCTTACCGCTAAGGGAAGATCATCTTCAACTAGGAACGTTCGTCTACCAGGACTTACGGCGGCTTTGTTTGACGGCATGGCGGTTGAGCGGAACATTCTAGCTGAGAAGGGCATCCCGGGAAACGTCATTACCACCATGATCCAAGCCAGAAAACCGGTTATGTCGAAACACTACCACCATATCTGGAAACGATACGTCTCCTGGAGTGAGGGCCGAGAATATCCTCCTGCAGGTTTCAACCTGGGGCGCTTTCTGCATTTCGTACAGGCTGGTGTGGATATGGGCCTAAGGTTGGGCTCCATAAAGGTTCAGTTCTCGCCTTGTCCATTTTCTTTCAGAAGAAACTGACTGCTTTGACTGAAGTCCTGCACATCCAACCTCCTTTTGTGCTGTCCATGGCACCTTGGGATCTAAACGTGGTTTTGTCCTTTCTACAGTCCTCTTGTGTTGAACCTCTGATGTCGGTGGAGGGCAAATACCTTAAGTGGATGACTGTTCTGCTCCTAGCCTTGGCTTCCGCTCGGCGTGTCTCCAAACTTGGGGCTTTGTCCTGTAAAAGTCCCTATTTGGTCTTTCATGTGGACAGGGCGGAACTCCGGACTCGACAACAGTTTCTGCCTAAGGTGGTATCTGCATTCCACTTGAATCAGCCTATTGTGGTTCCGGCGGCTTCAGCCTCTTCCTCAATTCCTGAGTCATTGGATGTGGTGTGAGCCCTGAGAATTTATGTTAAGAGGACTACTGCTGTCAGAGAATTGGATTCCCTCTATGTGCTGTATGATGCTCTCAATAAGGGTCGTCCTGATTCAAAGCAGTCCATTGCCCCTTGGATTAGGCTTACTGTTCAACAGGCCTACGCTTTGGCGGCCTTGCCTATTCCTCTGTCTATCACGGCCAACTCCACAAAGTCTGTGGGTTCCTCCTGTGCAGCTGCCCGGGGAGTGTCGGCCCTACAACTGTGTCAGGCCGCTACCTGGTCAGTGACAAACACGTTTGTCAAGTTTACAGGTTTGATACCCTGGCTACAGAGGATGTCCAGTTGGACATACGGTGTTGCAGGCGTCTCCGCATGTTCCCACCCGTTCTTGGGAGCTTTGGGACGTCCCCATCGTATTAAGTGTCCCCAGTATCACTTATGGATGATAGAGAAAATAGGATTTTAATTACCTACCGGTAAATCCTTTTCTCGTAGTCCATAAGGGATACTGGGCACCCACCTCTGTGCTTCGACTTTACTGCAAGGTTTTGTTCTTGTGTGAGGTTGTTTCAACAGCTGTTACTGTTGTGTTTTGCTAGCTTTTGTAGCTCATTGTTGTGTTGTGTGCTGGTTTGTTAATCTCACCGCTCATTGTTTGTCATGTATCCTACTCCCAAGTATGTCCATCTTCTTTGGGCACAGTTTTCCTAGACTGAGCTGTAGGGGAGGACATAGAAGGGAGGAGCCAGCACACCCTGTGGAAGAATTTTTAAGTGCACCGGCTCCTTTGGACCCCTTCTATTCCTCATCGTATTAAGTGTCCCCAGTATCCCATATGGACTACGAGAAAAGGATTTACCGACAGGTAATTAAAATCCTATTTTTAGTGGTTCTACCTATGTATTGCTGGATACTAACACATCTGCGTGCAGTGTCACATTTTTTAAATTGCATCATTATGTGAGTTTTCCTATCAGTAGTTATACAATTTCCCTAGCTTTGTTAATAACGAAGTTACATGTAAAGATGACCTTAAGATCATCTGTCCATACTTCCAACTAGCTGGCAAGAAAATCTGATAATGTATGGGAACAACTGACAATCAGTGTTTTGCTCCCAACCTGTAAATTGGACAAAAACAGTGGTTTAGGCAAATTGGTGTTTTGCGTTTGATCTACCCGATTTCTTGTCCAAACTACTGTTTCTGTCATTGTGCCAAAAATTGTTGAGACTGGACTGCTCGTAGAGAGACCCGGCATGTGGGGCGGACTTGCCCTGTGCTGGGCGCCCCCCCCTCCCCCCCGCATGTTAGTGTAAGGGTGCACATCTACGATCCATGCTGAATCAGGCTCTCCGTACCAAAAAGACTTGCTGCAGTGGTGACCTATCTCATCTGTCACCCCATCTCCTCAAGAAGAAAGTATGTACTAAATATAGTAACCACCTGTCAGCGCCCCCTTCCCCTCCTGCAACCCCACGACCACCACAGTGGGAAAGTAGACTGCGCGGTTTTGGCAGGAGGGTACAGACCTCTATTCTGCTGTCACTCCTCCCAGTGATGGGGGTATGGCCTCTTTCCTCATGTCCCTCACAGCTACTGAAAGCTCTATTGTTGGTGTCTCCGCTCAATTAAGTGCACAACTGCTGGACAGATGTTTAAGGAAATTATATTATGTGTGATGTTTTTAAAACTGAGAAATGTGGAAATTAGTTTTCCTGGTGTGACCAGTGTAATTAAGTAAAATAGCATTGTCTTGTTCTTAACGTTTTTTTGTTTTTTTTTAGTTTTTTTTTTTTTTATTCTATATGCTTCTTAATTTTCAGATCCGTACCTGGGCAATCACTGCTAAAGGTATGACCATGGTGAGTCCTTTGCAGCTGCTCCTCTTTGCCTCCAAGAAAGTCATGTCAGATGGAAAAATAATACTTTTGGATGATTGGTACGTGTACATTATGTACTGTCTGTTTGGTATAGATTTCAGGATATTATGCAAGCTGCTGCCCTGGCTTTAGCAGTAATCTCTCTGTATGTCGTACACTAACGCTGAGAGATCCATCAGCAGGTGTGATGCATCCTTCAGATTTGTGACTTGAGTATCGTCACATCTGTGCAATGCCGTAACATACTGACTTTAATATGTGTGTTTATGTATTTGTATGTGTTTGTGTATATTAGATGTATTTATATATGTATACTTACACACTCCAGCATCTTTAATAAAGTGTAATATCAGCCATTTGAATCATGAACAAAAAAAATCTTGGCTATATTAACTATATGTATTGGGACTACCACTTAATTTTATCATGTGTTTGTTGGGACATAATAACGGCACGGGGGAATATATATAATTACTGCCACTGTTTCATTACAAAGCTTGGTTTATCAGATGATAAAGGGAAAAAAAGTGTTCTGAGAATAGTTATTGCAGTGTCCATAGGGATCAACGACCTACAATTTTATCTTTGACTGCATTCCATTCACTACACTACACACTGAATGCATTCCCACAACTGATCTGTTCTGCAGGATTCAATTGCTGATGCCTCATGAGGATGCTGCGTGCATTACTGCTCTGAGAACTGCAATGGAAGCATTAGTCGTAGAAGTTACTAAAAAACCAGAGATTATAACTAAAGTGGGTCCAATGAATGAGAAGATGCTGAACATGATTCGTCTGATATCCAAACCATCCACAGCTGGAATAAATCTTATAATGGAAAATACAGGGTAAGAGAATATTCTCCTTGGGCAAACTTAAAGAAGATATTTTGTCATAATGCTAATTCTCAAGATAGAGGTACTGAAGTATGTATATCAAATACACACCAAATGTAATTCAAGTCATTGAGTTTCTAAACAAAAAGTGCTGAGGTGAATGAAGTATACATAAAACACTGGTTTATTATTTCTCTAAATCCAGGCTGGGGGACACTGGAACCATGGTGTTGCATCGGGGACAACAGGAGCTGGCACTTAAACTAGAACTGTAATTTTAATAATCTATGCTTCTCCCCTCTTCAATCCCCAGCAGGCCAGTGCGTTTTAAGTGGGAGTGGGCACATTGTGGGGGGATTTCTGTGTCAGCCCCGTTTTATTTTTTGCTTTTATGTAACTTATATTTTCTTTTTACTTTAGTTTGTCAGCTGCAGCTGATGCTAGCAGCGTTCAGCTAGAGTTCAGCAGCTGCAGGGAGCCCAGGGTAGGCTTACCGTTATGCAGCTACAGCAAGGGAGGAGATGACTGGCCGGTTGTTCCCCCCGGTGGCACTCTGGTCTCCTCAGAGGCCGCCTGGACTGGTGCGCACCTACATCCTTTTATAGAATGTCATAGAGCTGGCGGTACTAGTGTATCCCCACTCGGGGGTGTTCTACACTGAAGTGCAGAGAGTAGAAGCACAGTGCAGGAGGGTGGGGCTTGAAGTGGATGATTTCCCCCCTTCTAGCCTTTATGCCTGTGATGAGGTCCTGGGAGCTAAGTAGGACACTGCCAGCTGCCATTATAGGGCTGATATCCACCATGCTTCTTCAGCATCACTGTCTGGAAGCATACCGCAGCTCCTCTCCTCAGTGGCAGTCTGGGCTAGCCTTCAGGAAGACTTAGTTACCTGTTTTGTTACCGATTTGCTTTTTTTCCATATGAATGTTATTTGCAGTGCATCAGTGACCCTGTATCTGATTTTTGTGCCCCTTTACATTTGTAACTGTGCATCAGGGGTTGTTTTCACCTCCTGTCTTTACAGATTGCAGTCTCTCGCAGGTTTATGGCGGACAAGGCAAAGGCTGTTAAGTCTAGGGGCGCATCTATGGCGTTCTTCTTTTGTGTGCCCAATGTATTAAGTTGCCGTGTGATCAGTTGGACTCGTGCGTTGTGCGCAGATGGTCAAGCGGGCCTTTTGACACTGAGGCAGTGGGTGGCACTGCATCTGCCATGGTGGAGCCACCACGGGCTCAGGCTCTGGGCTGCTGGGTTTCCGATTTTGGGAAGCTTCTAGCGCTTAAGAGAGAGGAACAGGTTTGGACCTCTACCAGGGCTGTGTCTTCTTTACAGGGTCTGTATTCCTGTACTCCTGGAGGCACTGTACCATGGAGCGAACTGGTTCTGTGTTTGAGAATGTTTCCTCATATTTATAATCGTTCTTTGAGGATCCCGCAAGCCTCTTCCTCCTTCCAAGTGTCTGTTGGTGGTTGCGGACTCAGAGGAGGTGGAGGGCAAAATTTAGGATGAATTTATTCTTTCTCTGACGTCCTAGTGGATGCTGGGAACTCCGTAAGGACCATGGGGAATAGCGGCTCCGCAGGAGACTGGGCACATCTAAAGAAAGCTTTAGGATCACCTGGTGTGCACAGGCTCCTCCCCCTATGACCCTCCTCCAAGCCTCAGTTAGATTTCTGTGCCCGACGAGAAGGGTGCACACTAGGGGCTCTCCTGAGCTCTTTGTGAAAGTTTTAGTTTAGGTTTATTATTTTCAGTGAGACCTGCTGGCAACAGGCTCACTGCATCGAGGGACTAAGGGGAGAAGAAGCGAACTCACCTGCGTGCAGAGTGGATTGGGCTTCTTAGGCTACTGGACATTAGCTCCAGAGGGACGATCACAGGTTCAGCCTGGATGGGTCACCGGAGCCGCGCCGCCGTCCCCCTTACAGAGCCAGAAGAGCGAAGAGGTCCGGAAAAATCGGCGGCAGAAGACGATCCTGTCTTCAGATAAGGTAGCGCACAGCACCGCAGCTGTGCGCCATTGCTCTCAGCACACTTCACACTCCGGTCACTGAGGGTGCAGGGCGCTGGGGGGGGCAGCGCCCTGAGACGCAATAAATCGATAAAAAAACCTTATATGGCTAAAATAAATGCATCACATATAACTCCTGGGCTATATGGATGCATTTAACCCCTGCCAAAACATACAGAAAAAGGATGATAAGGACGCCGAGAAAGGGGCGGAGCCTATCTCCTCAGCACACTGGCGCCATTTTCCCTCACAGCTCAGTTGGAGGGAAGCTCCCTGGCTCTCCCCTGCAGTCACTACACTACAGAAAGGGGTTAAAAAAGAGAGGGGGGCACAAATTAGGCGCAGTATATAACAATACAGCAGCTATAAAGGGAAAAACACTTATATAAGGTTATCCCTGTATATATATAGCGCTCTGGTGTGTGCTGGAAAACTCTCCCTCTGTCTCCCCAAAGGGCTAGTGGGGTCCTGTCCTCTATCAGAGCATTCCCTGTGTGTGTGCTGTGTGTCGGTACGTTGGTGTCGACATGTATGAGGAGAAAAATGATGAGGAGACGGAGTAGAGTGTCTGAAATTGTGTTGTCACCCCCTAGGGGGTCGACACCTGAGTGGATGTACTGTTGAAATTGCGTGACAGTGTCAGCTTTGTATAAAAGACAGTGGTTGACATGAGACAGCCGGCTACTCAGCTTGTGCATGTCCAGACGTCTCATACAGGGGCCCTAAAGCGCCCGTTACCTCAGATACAGACGCCGACAGGGGTACTGACTCCTGTGTCGACGGTGAAGAGACAACCGTGATTTCCAATAGGGCCACACATTGCATGATTGAGGCAATGGAAAAGTTTACACTTTTCTGATAATATGAATACCACCAAAAAAAAAGGGGTATTATGTTTGGTGAGGAAAAACTTCCTGTAGTTTTCCTGAATCTGAGAAATAAAATGAGGTGTGTGATGATGCGTGGGTTTCCCCCCGATAACAATTGATATTTTCTAAAAAGTTATTGGCAGTATACCTTTTCCCGCCAGAGGTTAGGGTGCGTTGGGAAACACCCCCTAGGGTGGATAAAGCGCTCACACGCTTGTAAAAACAAGGGCTCTACCCTCTCCTGAGATGGCCGCCCTTAAGGATCCTGCTGATAGAAAGCAGGAGCGTATCCTAAAATGTATTTACACACATACTGGTGTTATACTGCGACCAGCAATCGCCTCAGCCTGGATGTGCAGTGCTGGGTTGGCGTGGTCGGATTCCCTGACTGGAAATATGATATCCTAGATAAGGACAGTATATTATTGCCTATAGAGCAATTAAAAAATGCATTTCTATATATGCAGGATGCACAGCGGAATATTTGCCGACTGGCATCAAGTATAAGTGCGTTGTCCAATTATTCCAGTAAAGTGGTCAGGTGATGCGGATTCCAAACGGCATTTGGAAGTATTGCCTTAAAAGAGGGGATGTACCCCAGGTCGCCTCTCAAAATAAGACGCCGTATTATCAGGCGCAGTCCTGGTTGGCAAGCGGACAAAAGGTTTCCTCTTTTCTGCTCGTGACAGAGGGAGAGGAAAATGGCTGCAGAGATCAGCCAGTTCCAAGGAACAGAAACCCTTTTCCGCCGCTGCCAAGCCCTCAGTATGACGCTAGGGCTTTACAAATTCAGGCACGGTGGGGTCCCGTTCTCAATGAATTTCAGTGCGCAGTGGGCTCACTCGCAAGTAGACCCCTGGATCCTTCAGATAATATTTCAGGGGTACAAATTGGAATTCGAGACGTATTCCCCTCGCCGTTTCCAAAAGTCTGTTTTACCGACGTCTCCCGCTGACAGGGAGGCAGTTTTGGAAGCCATTCACAAGCTGTATTCCCAGCAGGTGATAATCAAGGTACCCCTCCTGCAACAGGGAACGGGGTATTATTCCACACTATTGTGGTACCGAAGCCAGACGGCTCGGTGAGACCGATTTTAAAATCTAAAATCTAAAATCTTTGAACACTTGCATACAGAGGTTCAAATTCAAAATTGAGTCACTCAGAGCAGTGATTGCAAACCTGGAAGAAGGGGACTACATGATGTCTCGGGACATCAAGGAGGCTTACCTTCATGTCAAAATTTACCCTTCTCACCAAGGGTATTTCAGGTTATGGTACAGAACTGTATCAGTTCGGACGCTGCCGTAGGGATGGTCCACGGCACCCCGGGTCTTTACTGAAGTAATGACCGAAATGATGATATTCCTTCGAAGGAAGGGAATTTTAGTTATCCTTTACTTGGACGATTCCCTGATAAGGGTAAGATCCAGGGAACAGTTGGAGATCGGTGTAGCACTATATCAGGTAGTGTTGCGGCAGCACGATTGGATTTTCAATATTCCAAAATCGCAGCTGGTTCCGACGACTTGTCTTCTGTTCCTAGGGATGATTCTGGACATAGTCCAGAAAGAAGGTGCTTCTCCCGGAGGAGAAAGCCAGGGAGTTATCCGAGCTAGTCAGGAACCTCCTAAAACCGAACCAAGTCTCAGTGCATCAATGCACAAGGGTTCTGGGTAAAAATGGTGGCTTCCTACGAAGCAATCCCATTCGGCAGATTCCACGCACAGTGGAACCTTCTGGACAAATGGTCCGGGTCGCATCTTCAGATGCTTCAGCGGATAACCCTGTCACCAGGGACAAGGGTATCCCTCCTGTGGTGGTTGCAGAGTGCTCATCTTCTAGAGGGCCGCAGATTCGGCATTCGGGACTGGGTCCTGGTGGCCACGGATGCCAGCCTGCGAGGCTGGGGAGCAGTCACACAGGGAAGGAATTTCCAGGGCTTATGGTCAAGCCTGGAGACATCTCTTCATATAAACATTCTGGAACTAAGGGCCATTTACAATGCCCTAAGTCAAGCGAAACCCCTGCTTCAGGGTCAGGCGGTATTGATCCAATCGGACAACATCACGTCAGTCGCCCACGTAAACAGACAGGGCGGCACGAGAAGCAGGAGGGCAATGGCAGAAGCTGCAAGGATTTTCGCTGGGCGGAAAATCATGTGATAGCACTGTCAGCAGTGTTCATTCCGGGAGTGGACAACTGGGAAGCAGACTTCCTCAGCAGACACGACCTTCACCCGGGAGAGTGGGGACTTCACCCAGAAGTCTTCCACCTGATTGTAAACCGTTGGGAAAAACAAAAGGTGGACATAATGGCGTCCCGTCTAAACAAAAAACTAGACAGATATTGCGCCAGGTCAAGGGACCCTCAGGCAATAGCGGTGGACGCTCTGGTAACACCGTGGGTGTACCAGTCAGTGTATGTGTTCCCTCCTCTGCCCCTCATACCAAAAGTACTGAGAATCATAAGAAGGAGAGGAGTAAGAACTATACTCGTGGTTCCGGATTGGCCAAGAAGGACTTGGTATCCGGAACTTCAAGAGATGCTCACGGACGAACCGTGGCCTCTACCTCTAAGAAAGGACCTGCTCCAGCAAGGGCCTTGTCTGTTCCAAGACTTACCGCGGCTGCGTTTGACGGCATGGCGGTTGAACGCCGGATCCTGAAGATCCCTACCCTGGTCAAGGCCAGGAAAGACGTAACCGCAAAACATTATCACCGCATTTGGCGAAAATATGTTGCGTGGGGTGAGGCCAAGAAGGCCCCTACAGAGGAATTTCAACTGGGTCGTTTCCTCCATTTCCTGCAAACAGGACTGTCTATGGGCCTAAAATTAGGGTCCATTAAGGTTCAAATTTCGGCCCTGTCGATTTTCTTCCAAAAAGAACTGGCTTCAGTGCCTGAAGTTCAGACATTTGTAAAAGGGGTACTGCATATACAGTCTCCTTTTGTGCCTCCAGTGGCACCTTGGGGATCTCAATGTTGTGTTGAGTTTCCTAAAGTCACATTGGTTTGAACCACTCACCACTGTGGACTTAAAATATCTCACATGGAAGTGACGAGTTAGCCCTGGTTTCAGCCAGGCGGGTGTCAGAATTGGCGGCTTTATCATATAAAAGCCCTTACTTAATATTTCATTCTGAAAGGGCAGAATTGAGGACTCGTCCTCAAATTTTCTACCTAAGGTGGTTTCTGCATTTCACATGAACCAACCTATTGTGGTACCTGCGGCTACTAAGGACTTGGAGGATTCCAAGTTGCTTGACGTGGTCAGGACCCTGAAAATACATGTTTCCAGGACGGCTGGAGTCAGAAAATCTGACTCGCTGTTTATCCTGTATGCACCCAACAAACTGGGTGCTCCTGCTTCTAAGCAGACGATTGCTCGTTGGATTTGTAGTACAATTCAGCTTGCACATTCTGTGGCAGGCCTGCCACAGCCAAAAATCTTAAAATGCCCACTCCACAAGGAAGGTGGGCTCATCTTGGGCAGCTGCCCGAGGGGTCTCGGCTTTACAACTTTGCCGAGCAGTTACTTGGTCAGGAGCAAATACGTTTATAAAATTCTACAAATTTGATATCTTGGCTGAGGAGGACCTGGAGTTCTCTCATTCGGTGCTGCAGAGTCATCCGCACTCTCCCGCCCGTTTGGGAGCTTTGGTATAATCCCCATGGTCCTTACGGAGTTCCCAGCATCCACTAGGACGTCAGAGAAAATAAGAATTTACTTACCGATAATTCTATTTCTCGTAGTCCGTAGTGGATGCTGGGCGCCCATCCCAAGTGCGGATTGTCTGCAATACTGGTACATAATTATTGTTACCAAAAAATTCGGGTTATTGTTGTAGTGAGCCATCTTTTCTAGAGGCTCCTCTATTATCATGCTGTTAACTGGGTTCAGATCACAAGTTGTACAGTGTGATTGGTGTGGCTGGTATGAGTCTTACCCGGGATTCAAAATCCTTCCTTATTGTGTACGCTCGTCCGGGCACAGTATCCTAACTGAGGCTTGGAGGAGGGTCATAGGGGGAGGAGCCAGTGCACACCAGGTGATCCTAAAGCTTTCTTTAGATGTGCCCAGTCTCCTGCGGAGCCGCTATTCCCCATGGTCCTTACGGAGTTCCCAGCATCCACTACGGACTACGAGAAATAGAATTATCGGTAAGTAAATTCTTATTTTCTGATGGTGAGGATTTGGATTCTACCTCTGGTCAGGGAGTTGAAGATCTCATTACTGTGGTCCGGCAGTCCTTGGACACCCTGAAACAGACAATGAATGGCTACTGCTTTCTGCCCCAAAAACTGGCATTCGTTGTCCGTATTGCCCCTTGTTGAGGTTGTAGACCCTTCGCCTCCAGAGAAGCGGGTGAAGTTTTCGTGGAGACAGTTTGGTCAATTGATAATGCGATTTGTTCCATTTCAGTAATGCGGTCTGGAACACCATCAAATGGAACCTTTAAGAGCATCTTTAAGCCAGGTCCCCGTGACCCATGGTATGCCCCCATTAGTCATGACCACGACCCCTGGTTCTTGTGCGCGCACACAGTACGATGCTAGAGCTGCTAGACAGCCCACGTCCATCCCTGCACGTAGATGTCCTGGAGTGAGATTCAAAATGGGGATACGAGATCAGCCTCATTTCTGAACCAAGATATTTTAATAGAACCCCTTTACCTACAGACCTTCTGACACTGGGGTTCCCACAGCTGAGGAATTGTGAACTAATTTCTATATTATTTGTCATTTGCCTGGTATCCAGGAAGGCCAGTGGTAAAAGATTATTTGATAAATCCCCAGTTTCACAATGTCCTTAACGCCAGCTTCTGAAGTGGAGTCTGTTCCAGGTAGAGGAGAAAGTGGGCTTCCACTACAGGTGTTTCTGCACTGGCAGATCACCAGTCATACAGTATCTCTGAGGGTTTGGAAGCATATCACTTAGTTGACCCTCTATGCAGTTTGCCTGCCACAATAAGCTTGATGTCTTGATACCTTGCTTTTCCCGAACCACAAAACTACTGTCCAGATCATTCATGATTAGAATTAAGGTGTCTTTGACAAGTGCTCTATGTACGTTAGGTGGGACTTCTCCTATTTCCGCATCCAACCAGCTTGAGCAGAGGTTCTCAAACTCTGTCCTCGGGAGCCCACACAGTGCATGTTTTGCAGGTAACCCAGCAGGTGCACAGGTGTATTAATTACTCACTGACACATTTTAAAAGGTCCACAGGTGGAGCTAATTATTTCACTTGCGATTCTGTGAGGAGACCTGCAAAACATGCACTGTGTGGGCCCCCGAGGACCGAGTTTGAGAACCTCTGAGCTTGAGTCTTGAACCTCCAGTAAGGTTTGTTCCACAGTTCACAAATTAGGCCCTCCAAATGAACTTTTTAAATAGTGTATTGTCAAACACCATCCTCATTTAATATTGATGCAACTAGTGTTTTGGTTTTTTTTGCGGGGGGTGGAATGGATGGTGTTTACTTTTAAGACCTCTGTTCTGCAAGAAAGTATTGGATGTAATGCAAGATGTAACACAATCCTGTCACACTTCTACTCAAAATTCTCCCAGTGTTAATTACTGTATCCCTGCTTTTTTAATAACATTTTTTTAAAGTATGGTAAAGTAAAAGTTCATATTGTATTTAAAAAAAAATAATAATACATATGTATATGTATTTATCACTACAAGTATTGTAGTGATAATTGTTCTAGTAGTAAATAATTATTGTACAAAATGCTTTTTCCATTAGAGTTGAAGATGAGCCTCCACCTAAAATGGCCCGTCTTGATAGTGGTTTCCAAAGTAACCGAGGTGGTGGCTCCCAAAGAGGTTCCAGCTCAGAACGTGGTTGTGGTGGATCCAACAATCGAGGGTTTAGAGGTGGCGGCTTCAGAGGCGGGAACCAAGGTGGCGGCTTCAGAGGCGGGAACCAAGGTGGCGGCTTCACAGACGGGAACCAAGGTGGCAGCTTCACAGGCGGGAACCAAGGTGGCGGCTTCACAGACGGGAACCAAGGTGGCGGCTTCAGAGGCGGGAACCAAGGTGGCGGCTTCAGAGGCGGGAACCAAGGTGGCGGCTTCAGAGGCGGGAACCAAGGTGGCGACTTCAGAGGCGGGAACCAAGGTGGCGGCTTCAGAGGCGGAAACCAAGGTGGTGGATACCAAAGAGGGGGTTGGTAGTTTTGGAGGAAACTACAAAGGAGGAGGAGGCCCTCAATTGGTGGCTTCTCAGGACTTTGTTTTAATTTTTTTTTTTATTTCTCCCCATTGTCCCACTATTTTTTAAGTCGTGAAATGTTTTGCTTGTTGCTTTGACAACCAGTAAATTAATCCATCCTTTGTACAAATATTGCTTAAGTTAAGTTTGTGTATCTTTGTTTTTCATAATCTTATTTGAATGTAGGCAATAAAAAAAAAACCTTATAAAACTAGGTTACTTTCTAATAAATTTTGAATTTTATAAAATTTAGGCTTCTTCAAAATGTTTAGGTTTTTTTATTCTTTTTTCACAAAGCAGTTTGGTGAAACCAAGAAAAGCTATGTAATACAAATCAGAAACAAACTTGCCACAAACATTAAGAGCAGAAACAAAATACAATGAAGTGTGCTGTTATCCAATTGGTCATATACATAAACCCCAGTTTAGAGAGATACAAAAACAACACTGAACAGAAATACAAAAAGTGCAAATGAACATTGATTTAGAAGGACTGGTATAGCAGGGCACCCATATCTTATAAACCTCTTCGGATGCAGGGTGGTAGTAACCAGCACTTTCCATTATTTACCTCAGGGGCTGTACTCCCCATTCAAGACCTGGCAATAATAACTTTAGCCAAAGTCAATATACCAAATACATATTTGTATATAACTTGGGGGGGGGGGGGGGGGGACCTCTAAAGGCCGGGTAAAGAGACATCTATAGATTTAATGGAGGCAAGGCAGGTAAAGTTTGACAGATACTCTCAGATCTGTCTCCAAAAATTAGCCACCTCTGAACAGTCCCATAGAAGGTGCCAGAAAGAACAACATGCATGCCCATTCAAAACAAACCATCTGCTGTGCAGTAAACCCTGTGGAGATTGTATAAATGAACCTGTTGGAACCTAGCACAGGTTAGCATCTTTGAGACTTCCCAGCTCCCTCCTTTTCTGCCAGGCTACCTTAATCCTACTCCCATAGAGGTCTAAGAGAGATCCTATCTCAAGAAGGTACAATTGGGTTAAAAGAAGCATGTAAAGTAGAAATAAGTTTTGAGTACCCAAACTTAGCAAGTAAAGTTCTAACAGGAGGCATTCAACACTGGGGGAGAGTCCCCAAACGGAGCATACCTTAAAAGCAGGTACCGATAAAAAGCAGAGTTACAGATGACCTTTTCAGGTTTTAAATTGAAGTATTTTATCCCGATATCCAAATATCTGACTTAGACTGCATACACCTAAATGTACCCCAAAAATACGACCATCAGCCTAGCATTGCTTCACAAGTAAATGTCTATCCCGTTTAGAAAGCTATATGACCTGTTCTGAAATGCAGCCGCCGGTTGTAACAAGGGATTGAGAGTCTTGCCACTATATCCTACTAAGAGATATTGCAAAGGAGTTAAAGCCCCACCCACTTACATACCAATCCTCCCAGTGTATTGGAATGAGCATTCCCCATCCATGAGACCATTGTGCAGATACATAATACATTTGAATATTAAACCCAACAGAACCCTTTGATATAAACGTAGCAAGTGCAGTTTTCGTTTTTTGTCACCCCATACAAACGAAGAGTAGACTATTAATGAGACTGAAAGAACTATTTGGGATCTACAGTGGAGAATGTTGTAACACACACATTTTGGCTGTATATAGACATCGTAAATAGAGATGTGCACGGACCCCTGTGGTTTGGTTCTAATTCGTAATCGTGTTTTGGTTTTGTCTAAACCATCCTCAAGAGTATTAGTTTGGAATCTGTTTAAAATCGATTATAGATCAATAATCATTGAGAAAAATCAATGAAAACAGCAAAAATTGTGTTATTTTGCAATCCAAAACGTGAAGTTCATATTCACAAAGAGTTATGGTAAAACTTTCCTTTGTTAACTTTTTCTTCAAAGTCCATGGGATCCACAAGGTTAACCTTGGGTAAGCTGGGTGGAGACCAGGACTGGCACCGAACAGCTTGTTACACATCTGCGATTCTGCTTTTTGAAACTATAAGTAAAGACAGCTTTGAGGAAGTTTTCAGAGCTAGAGGAAATGGATCACTGCCGTGTATGTGTGCAATTCTTGCTCTCCAGCTAGCTGAACCAGGACCAGACTTCTCAGGGATTTAGGAAGTTTGCAGCCTGGGCATCCAGACATTTTATAGAGGCCCCAGCAAGATGGCATATTATCCAGCCCAGGACTGACCACACTAACCACCTGAACGTCCGAAACGAATCCGTACGGTGAGTAGCTGAAGACAGTGTATTTGCACACACTCTGCTCTTTCTGAATAGTATTGTGGCATTCAGTACGGGGGGGGGGACTCTCACAGCCATTTCTAGAACTAACCCTGACAAGTCTGCTTCTTATAGAGCAGGCATTCCCAACCACGGTCCTCAAGGCACACTAACAGTGGAGGTTTTAGTGATATCCAGGCTGCAGCACAGATGGTTAAAGCAAAATAACTGAGGTGCTGATTAAATCACCTGTGCTCAAGCCTGGATATCACTAAAACCTGGACGGTTAGTGTGCCTTGAGGACCGTGGTTGGGAATGCCTGTTATAGAGTAATAAGATAGAACTGTTGTATGAAACAGTGAGTGAATGTATGTGTGTTTCTCATGAGATGTATATAAAGGAATAAAAGTTCAGATAATAGTCAAAGACCCACTTCTTGCCTGCAGCTAGAGGCTTGCCCTCATCTTTTGGGAACTTTGACCCCTGAACTGTCGGTTAAGAAGTTCCTCATTCCGTGATTAACTGAGAGAAAAGGCAGACACATAAAATACAGTAAAAGTGTTGCTTAGCTGCCAGTGCCAGAAGGACTTGACTGTTGTATGTCCTGTGTGTCTTTTCATCTGTTTGAATGATTAATTTCACAGAAGAGGAAGTAGTTACACTTTCTCTTTCATCCACTAGGGGACACTGGAGTCTTATACAGTAGGGGTGTAAAGCTTGCAACCGGAGGTGTGGCACAATCTAAAATTAGCATTGTCTGCACAGCCGGCTCCTCCCCCTTCACATCCCTCCTCCCTCAGTTTGAAAAACTGTGCCAAGGAGGTAACAGGCACAGAAGGGAGCTCCTGCTCCATGAAGATTTATATATTTATTTATTTATTTTCTCTTCATTTATGACTGGCCCAATCCCTCCTAACTAAAGGGAGGATGCAGGTTTTAAAAGAAAAAAACGGTAAATGCCCGATCCCACCTAAATGAAAGGGGGTGCAGGCTTTACCAGAAGAAAAGGCTGCGTCCCCCTAATAAAAGGGGGACAAAGTTCAGGATTGAGAGACAATGATTCCAGCTAAAGGGGTCTGCATCTCTATAAAGGCACCAACTGTGAGTACTGGTTGTTTTAAATTGGCCCCGCAGGAGTTGAAGTAGGTCCTAGCGTTAGGCTCATAGCGGCGGCCGGAGTATCCTCAGCCGCCACTAACACTGTTGATTACGGCGGCGGGAAGATCACAGTCAGCGGCGCAGCAGGGAGCGCGTGTGCCTGGCCGGAGTTTCTACCCGACTTGTGAGGAGTCCCAGCGTTAAGCTCATAGCGGCGGCCGGAAGATCCTCAGCCGTCACTAACGCTGTTATTTAAGGCGGCGGGGAGATCACGGTCAGCGGCGCAGCAGGGAGCGCGTGCGCCTGGCCGTAGTTTCTACCCGACTTGTGAGGAGTCCCAGTGTGGGCCGGCACACAGGTACAGAGCCCCGTTGCAGCCGAGCATTTACTACAAACTGCCGCGTGGTGAACGGGTGCTGGCCGCCTGACTCTAGCAAGGCAGCGTCCCCAGATAGACACGGATGGCTGCTATTCCCTAACTACAGTGCTGAGACGTTATAGTGGCGTTTGCAGTACTCAGCGGCTCCCTGTCCTCTGCGGGGTACAGTCTCATGTTAGCCATAGAGATCACTGCAAAATTTCTATTGCGGCCATCTTAAAAAGACGGTGCAGGCGCCAAATAGTGTTAGGGGGGAGATACGCCCCCTATCATTAAGCAAACCAGTTGGATCAGGGGGAGGGATATTACACTAGATAGAGCTCCCTCTGCTGGTAACACTTATGGTGCTGAAAATGATCTCCTGTAATGTACATACAATTTTTAAGTTTATATTTTCAAGGGATTTCTATTAAAGGATCCTGTGGAAAATAAAAGGAAGCAATGGTTCGTCAACCACTACATCTTGTTCAAACAGTTCGTACAAACGGCGTTAGTTTTTCGGTTACGTTTTCTTGGATGCTGTTTGATAAGTTGTACGGTTCGGTTCCTCGCCATATACTATAGTATCATGTCCTATTCTCTCAGTCAAATTTTCCAAACTGAGGGAGGAAGGATGTGAAGGGGGAGGAGCCGGCTGTGCAGACAATGCTAATTTTAGATTGTGCCACACCTCCGGTTGCAAGCTTCACACCCCTACTGTATAAGACTCCAGTGTCCCCTAGAGGATTCAGAGAAATGGATTTATCGGTAAGTACCAAAATCCTCTTTTTAAAACTATTTTACAAACTTGCTGCTATTTTACTAACATACATCATTTATAAACAAGAGAGTGCTTGGGAGCAGTGAAACAGTTGTGATAGATTGTCATAGCGTATGGATCCACCAATGAGGGCCTGTAAGGATTTACATTGTCCCAGATGTATTTATGTAATTGTCCCACAACACAGTGCGCAGGGACAAATAAGTAGTCCAACATTCAGGGTTATAAAACAAAGTGCTGGGCACATTATAGGGGGGACCTGAAGTGGATAAACAAGGAAGGGACCTGAAGTGGATAAACAAGGAAGGTTAGATTATCTGTTAACAGTAGGTTGACACAAATCCAGACTACTTACAGAATAGAATAGGAGAAATATGGGTTGAAATTTTTACCACATTGCCTAAGAACATACATGACAGCAGGAAGGATCATGTCGGTCTATAATTCAGAAGGGAACAAGGGGGGTAATTCCAAGTTGATCGCAGCAGGATTTTTGATAGCAACTGGGCAAAACCTTGTGCACTGCAGGGGAGGCAGATATTACATGTGCAGAGAGAGTTAGATTTGGGTGGGGTGTATTCAATCTGCAATCTAATTTGCAGTATAAAAATAAAGCAGCCAGTATTTACCCTGCACAGAAACAATATAACCCACCCAAATCTAACTCTTTCTGCACATGTTATATCTGCCTCCCCTGCAGTGCACATGGGCCCTCATTCCGAGTTGATCGCTCATTTTTTCGGTCGCACAACATATTCGCAAAGTTGTGTTAGTGTAGTAAATTTGCGAACATCCGCCCCCAACGTATTTTTGCACATTCGTACGCAGTATTACACAAAGTGGGCGTACGCCAAATGACATCGCAGTAATGCGAAACCATCGCAGCATTGCGAAGCCTTCGCAAAAACACATATTTCATTGTAAAAATACTAACTTTTAGTAGATTTACTCATTTTTCCTACAAATTACACACTTTTAAGGTAAAACGCCTTTTTTTTTTTTATTTTGCGATTAAGTGAAATTACCCCTTTCATTTTAAAGTACACAAGCCCTTGTCAATTACGAATCCAATTAGTGTAATGATTGATAATGTTCCGAAACAATTAAGTCAGGCCAAAAAACCAGATTAACACTTTGTTGCCATAATTGTCCATCAACATGTAAAAGTGTTTTTTTTTTAAACTATTATATTTTAAAAATTTGTATATCTTTTTTAAAAGATGTTGTTTGTGAATGAAGGTGTTTACATGTTTATTAACACAATAATCTCCTAACTCATTTTTTAATTCTAAACTTACGTTACATGTGAGTAATGTTTAATGTAAACTATTTCTGCCTGCCATTCTGCTGATCCTTTTTTGCATTAATAAGCACAACACCCGGTTAACTTGAATTTTTTTTTTTTTTTTTTTTAAACAAACAAAATCAAGCAAATTTTTGCAATTCATCCAGACACATGACAACACCATGCAGGTGTTGTCGCATTCTGGCAATAATGCCTCCTAAACTTGTAGGATCTCCAACTGCAACATCTGAAATTAAGAAGCAACAGAAACATTAATAACTGAATTACATTACTTATTATCCAAGAAAGGCACAAAGCACACTTAAATGCAGGCATGTCAAAACTGCTGGCCTCCAGCTGTTGTGAAACTACATCTCCCAGCATGCCTTTTCCCAGTTTTGTGGTCAGATAATGCAAAATCTGTGTCAGGGCATGCTGGGATGTGTATTTTTTCTCCAGCATGAGGGCCGCAGTTTGGACAGGCCTGCTTTAATGCTTAAGTGACTACATCATGGCTGCTTTAAGGATAAATCAGTAGCATAATACACAATCCTGCTCAGCAATGTTTTTTTTTTAAACTAGAAAGTGAACCACACCATGTTGTCCATTTTCTACTACGGGAGTTCAATTTAAGATGGGAAGTAGACCATAGCAAACAAACAAATTAAACATGTTATCTTGTAAAAGTGGGCATAACAATTTAATTTATAATATTATTGCTTGCTATGGTCAACATCCCATGTTAAAGATAACTACCATCTTAGTAAATGTAACACCATGTTGCCATTCATTCACATCTGGACTGAAGTGAATTAAATTTAAGGAGGTTTGGTCCTGCATGATCCCACTGCATATCAACATCTTCAGAAGGACTACATATCCTAGCATGCCCACAATCCATGTAAATCCAGTTTCCAAAATAAGGAAAAACAGGTTTAATTGTTACAAATTAGCATTTTGTGAGTGTAACTTTAACACCACAAATCATTGTGTTGTTCTGCTTGCTAACAAAGTGAAGCATGTGTTTTGAAAGTGCAAACATTATGAATAGAGAGGCACAAGTGTTAAAGACTAACAACATACTAAACTGCACTCAGCTATAAATGTTTTTGTTAAAAATAAACACATATTAAACTATGTAGTCCTGGCAACCCTGTCAAACTAATTAGTGTCGACCTAGAGTGGACACACAACACATTGCACACATAAACACTACATATAATGATACTCTAAAAAATATCAATGCAACATGCACACCATCAATAATTAATGAAAATGTGTACCTTGCTAGCTGATTTAAAACAGTACAACAGTGCATGTTTGTACATTGTAAGTAGGTCATATTTTGAACTGAAATGTAAAAACACTTACTTTCCTCAGCAACATTAGTGTCATCACTGACCCCATCAGGGGCTTCTTCTGCCCATTCTGTGGGTGGTGAAGGCAGCTGGATGGGGGAAGGAGGAGGGATTGGTGAAGGAGGAGGGATGGGGGAAGGAGGCTGGATGGGTGAAGGAGGAGGGTTTGGGGAAGGAGGAGAGATGGGGTAAGGAGGAGGGTTTGGGAAACTAATTTCTGAGGGTGGGTCTGATTGAGAGGGCGAGGGGGGCGGAGAGAATGTTAGGCCAATAGAGGGTGAGGGGGGCTGAGAAGGGGAGTTGGAAGTAGAAGGAGAAAGGGACTGGGAAGGAGGAGAAGGGGTCACAGAAAGAGAATGAGAGGTGGGCTGAGAAGGGGAGTGGGCCTGGGAAGCTGAGGGTGCCTGGGAAGCTGAGGGGGAGTGGGAAGCTGAGGGGGAGTGGGAAGTGGAGGGGGAGTCAGAAGGGGAGGGGGACTGGGAAGTGGAGGGGGAGTGGGAAGTGGAGGGGGAGTGAGAAGGGGAAGGGGGCTGAGAAGCTGCCTGATGTGGGCTCACTGGCTGTCTTTGCCGTTGTGGTCGTCCTATAATGATATTTGTTGGTAAATTTTATTTGCATGTTAAATAACATACTAAACATTTGTAAATTACACTGTTCTGTTCCATGTAAAAAACGCATTTTTTTATTTATTTTTTATTTAAACAACACATTTTACAATCCTCTTCATGTTGGCCCCACCAACCAAAATGTTTCAACAAAAATATTTGGACGCTCATTCCTTAATCTATTCCATTGAGTCATATTGATTGGTCTAGGCAACATCACCAGATCACTATTCAAGCCACCTTATTATATAGACACCACTGATCAAGTTTTTGTGTACAGTTTCCTGCCTGGGTATTCATTCTGTACAACATGCACTTGTTTGGTAACACTTTGACACAGTCAGTACTGTTTGCCCTAACCACACACACTGTCCTATTTTTTAAATTTGTTCACTCAGTGTTGCTATTAGCCTACCACTTAGTGTAAATTTGCAAATTTTATGCTAATAATCTTATGTAATGTAACTTACTGCGTGCATGCATTTCCCTGATTTGCTGGCGGATCTCCGCCAACAGTTCTGGAGTCCTCCTGCGGAGATCACTCCATCTCCTCTCTAGCTGGATTATTGTCCGCCTGCTGCGGACGAGAGACCGCAGTAGGTGGCGGACCTCCGCGTAGGCCTCGCGCTTAACCCGATTTGGGATGAAGCGCCCAACGCGGCCTACGCGGCGGTCCATCACCGCAACCAGGACGCGGAGCTCCCGCCTGGTGAAAGGTGCCGCACGCATCATGGCAATGGCGTTTTCCTTATTTGGGCATATATTTATAGTGTCTGTTAGCATGTGATTGGTCCAAAATCTATGCTGTCATTTCTAATAACTTTATTGATCTTTGCAATGCTGGGAAGAGCAGAGTGTTAAATCGCACGAGCGGAAATACGCAGTCGCAGAAGGAATTAAAAAAAATAAATAAAAGACAACACCAACACAAACACAGACACACACACAGTTTAGTTTAAATTTAAAAAAAGATCTGTGTACTCACCACAGTTTGTGTGATCATTCAGCTGGACAGTCACAAAGTGGTCAACATTCATTTTCATTTGTTTGTGTGTTTGTTTTAAAAAACATGTTTTTAGGTAAGAAAACAAATAAGGACACTATTTAGCAACATAACATTATTATATTTGCAAATAACACATTGTAAGCTTAACCTGTTTACGGATATTTTTTTATAAAAAAGAAAAAAAACACACACACCAAAATAATTACACAATGACCTTACAATAGCTTAAAAAAATACAACATTAAAAATTGAACATAAGCATACTGTGTTTTTTGTGTTAGAATAAAAAAATAATTAAAAAAAACTATACCTGAAATATTCTGCAACAATGCTTGCCCTGACTTCGCTCCCCCTCCGTGTAACACTCCCCCCACCGAAGTGTCGGACAACCCCTGGCTCCTCATCAGGCAATTCCTCTGTCTGAGGAAGCTCTACGCTACTCCTTACCGCGATGTTGTGTAGTATAGCGCACAGGACCACTAGTTTACTTGCCATCTCCGGCGAATACATGATGTCGCCACCAGTGCGGTGGAGCACACAAAACCGGCCTTTAAGGACCCCAATTGTGCGCTCCACCAGCTGCCTAGTGGCAGTAAGCGCGGAGTTAAATGCCGTCTGTGGTCCTGGCCTGGGATTACGGTAAGGAGTCATGAGCCAGGGGGTGCAAGGATATCCACGGTCTCCTGTTTGATGAGAATAACAAATTAGAAAGAGTATATTTTTTATAAATTAGTAATTTCAGGCCAAAAATAGTGGGCCAACTCACCCAATAACCACATGTCTGCTCGTTGACTTGATCTTAATCTGTGCCATATCCCTGATTGTCTAATGACATACGCATCATGGGAGTTTCCGGGAAACTTTGCATTCAGGGAAAGGATCTGGAGGGATGGCCCACAAACAACCATTACATTCAGAGAATGAAAAGTTTCCTGTTTCTAAAAATTTCTTCATTATGTCTTGGTGGCTGAATAGCTACATGTGTGCCATCCACAACCCCAATAACATGTGGGAAGCGACTACCACCTTCCTCAAATTGCCGCTTCACCACATCTAGGGCACCAACATCCAAAGGCATAGCAATAAATTGCTTCACACGCTTTAGGAAAGCCTGGCAGACACGCCGCAGGACCTTACTGAACTGGCCCTGCGACATGCCAGCCAGGTCTCCAACCACATGCTGATAAGAGCCTGTAGCCAAAAAATGTAACACAGCAAGGAATTGTGTCAATGGTGGTATTGCTGTAGGATACCGAATTGAAGACTCCAGATCACTCTCTATTATGGAGAGAGTGTCTAGGATTAGATGTGGTGGCAGCCTGTATCTACGCACAACAACATCATCTGGCATCCCAAAAAGTAGGACACGGGGTTGGAAAATTGGTGGCCTAGCACGCCTCCGTTGCCTTGGTTGATGAGGAGCCGGTTGTGGGGCTGGCGGTTGGGGTGGGAGTGCTGCCGTGGGTTGGGGAGGTAGGGCTTCTGCTGCGATAAACACTGACATCACACACTTTAAAAAAATATAACAGATATGTTGAATAAGACAAAAGCAAACCTCAAAAAATATACAACAAAACATTTTTTAAAAAAAGGGTGTGTCAACTTACTGCAGGAGCATAAGACATATTTTCTGTGTTCAATTCCGGATCAAAATGAAAATGTTACCAAAAAGGGTATAAAAAATTTAAAAGTTAGAAAGCTACATATTTTAAAAACATTTTAATATAAATATAAAAAAACAATATACTCAGAGCATCAAACACATCACAAACACCTTCAAAAAAATTAAGCAAAATAGGCAAAAAAAACATTACAACACAACAACCAAAGTTATCCCTTTAGTAGCTAGTACAGGCAAGAACAGCACTACTTTGCACAACAATCTTTGAAATAAATTTAACATTTCTTATCAAGATGGCAGACAAACATAAGCAAAACACTTTGAACAAACACAAACAGGCACCAACACAGGCCAAGGGCACTTACCTGCTCCAAAGAAAACAACAGTCAAATTTGAGTTCTAAATCACACTCCTTGAAAACAACAAAAAGGGGTTACTTCACCCAGAAAAATACACCTACAAGAGAACAACAATTACAGTAAGATCAACATAGTAACATTAGTCCACACAACAGCAACACTGAAGCACAGGTTTAGTTTAAAAAATGGAGAAACCAAATATATATGTGTAAAAAATAATTACAAATAATCTTCAAAAATATAATTTGTAAAAAACATTAGGAACAAGACGAATGCACGAATACTCACAAACTGATTTTCGCAAAAATAACGCTATACCGTCTATATTCTAAACGCGAACAAACGGACAAATGTATGCTTGACAATTACTCACTCTGAAAAGCACAATAGCACCTTAACGCACAGCACAACAAACTCCAAACTGACAAATACAAACTCCAAACTACCAACACTCACAGTGTGCAAAGTAGGCCCTTAAATAAGCAGTGCAATCATTACCAAGATTAACACTGTACACCTGTGTGAATGAACGCCCCGCCCGTAGGTATAAATAAGCACACACCTCGGCGTACACACGTCATCGCAAACATGGCTTCTCGTGAGGAAATAGCAGCAGAGATGGCCCGCATTGCAGAGCAGCAGATGGCATTGGCGAAAAAACGTCTAGAGTGCCAGAAACGGATGATGGAATACGCCTCTGCGGATTGTGAAGAGGCAGGACCTAGTACTCTGCAAATGTCTGCTTCTGAGCCCCAACAATTGAGTGGGGATACCCTGCCACACACACATACTGGACAAACTGAGGAGGAATCAGCATTAGCCACACAAACACAACAGACAGAAGCTGCTAGTGAGGAGGAAGATGGTGAGGAGCAGCAGGAAGAAACCTCACAGGCTACCTCCAGACGTAAGAAAAGACAGCCAGCATTCACTAAGAGGGAGTTGCGTGTCTTGGTCACGCAAGCCATGTCCAAAGTACATAGAGGCCCCAAAAACATGGGTGCTGCTACAAAAGATCGCATCTGGAGGGACATCACACATTCTGTGAATGAAGTTGGCTCTGTCGTCAGAACCTCGCAGGAAGTTAGACGACGGTAAGTGCTTCTTGCCAGTCCTTTTTCGGTGCTAAGTTGTCTTAAAAATGTAGTGACATGTGATGTTATGTATAGCAAACAGAAGCAGAACATGTGTCCTAGATATTTACATACACAAATAATAATACTCTACTTTGCCCCTCTTTCACAATACATATGTAGGTGGGCCGACTTCAAATCCCGCCTGAAGGCAAAGAGGTCTGCGGAGTGGAATGCCTCAAGGGCTACAGGGGGAGGACCATCTGTCGCTGTGGAGTTTACAGACTTGGAGGAGATGGCGATGGCCTGTGTCAGTTATGAGGAGGGCCAAGGGGTGTCTAATATGGACACGGACCTGCCTGAGATCCTGACGGGACATGACTTGCCAGGTAAGTTTACACATGTATTTGTCTGCAATTTAAACAGTATTTATAAACTTAAATCTAATTTTTTATTGTACTCTTTTCCCACACATTCTTCTATTTGCTTGCCACGAAACACAGCACAGGGGGATGATCAGTTTGAGTCACAGGAGGGTTATGTGGCTGAGGCTGAGGTGGAGGGACCTAGTGGGTCTGGCAGTGTGGGGACACAAATCCCACCTCTGCAGGTTCCTACTGGCCCCCCCACCCAACCCTCTGCTATCCCGGAGATCCTGCTTGAAATCGCTAGGTATGGTGAGAGCCTAAATGTGTTTCAAGACGGGATCCTCCGGGAGGTAAGCCAGATAGCTGTCCGGCTCACTGAGCACCGAACCAGTGTTGAGCAAGGTGTTGCTCAACTCTGCCAAGGTCTGGCAGAGATCAGGCAGGGCCAAGAACAACTTGCCTCCTCATTCCAAAGCCTTGCAAATAACATCTTGCAAGGGCTCCAGGCCATCGCTGTCTCCCTTGCCCACAGTGGCAGAGAGCCACCCACATCGGCTCCCTCCCCTGCCCCTGCCCAGGAAGAACAGGCCACTGGGCAGGCCCAACGAAGGTCGCTCCGCAGACCAAGCCAAGAAGAACAGCCTCAGGCGGGGAGAAAAAAAAGAAAGTGATGTCTCTCCAGATGGCCAGCACCCATGTTTTTGATGTTGCCTCTATGTTATTTTGGAGTTGGCTTGTGTGGCCAGAATGGATAACTCCCTCTTAGTGAAATGTATTATTTATGTTTGGAGGTATTGTAGCCTGTGAGTTTTTGGGTATAAACACCTGAGCCATCTTCCTCTTACTAGTGTGCTATGTATTGTTGTGTTTGTGTGGTGGATCCTAATTCTTTCTCAGTTGTGTCAAAATGTTTGTGTGGCAGGGTGTGTAATATGTATTATTTATGATTACAAATTATAATTTAGTCAGAAGCTGATTTTTGCAGAGTACTAAGTTCTGCTCTATCATTTGTGTCAGTGCCATATGCTTGCTGCTTGGTCCATCTCTGCCTGTGAGACTCACGTGTAGCCATGTTGTTTTCATGTTGTGAAATCTTACTACATTAATAAAAAAAAAAAAATTAAAAATTGTGCTATTTCTTCAAGGTAATGCATTAGGTAAATATTAGTTCCCGAAAAATTAGGTCAGCATATAGACACTTGTGGACCAATCTGCAATTTCTCCAACAAAATTGCATCATCCAACAAATACAGGTATGCTTTGCACCACACTTTAATGTCCATATTAAGTAAACTGACACAACACTTTTTAGATTTATGTATTGATCAACAGGACATCATTTAAAACATTGTCAAATATTATAAACCAAAATTAATGTTACATTTCTGACAAAATGAAAGAGTATGCTGCATTATTTGGTTGTCGGTTTCTTTAGCAAAAATGTTGCAGCTTTACATTTAAATTTTTATTTCACTTGTTTGTATTTGTTATTCTTACAAACATTAAAAAAAAAAAAAATGTTTACACACCAACAATAACACTACAAACAACCTTATTTGGCAGTGTGTGTGATTTATATGTGAGTAGAATAAACATGTAATGTGGGTTCAGACAATTGCTATTTGCTAACTTTCATCTGCGCAGTAATTAGCTAGTAATTGGCCATCAGATGAATGTGCTCTCCAATTAACAGCTAATTACTGCATACACACTTGGTAACAGTACTTCGCAAATGTAGAGTAACTGCAGACCTACTCGGCTGCTGCGTGAAGGTTGCTACGGTTTCCTATGTTAGATTTAACAGCGACAAGGTATAATTGCGAAAAACACGCCCATTGCGAGTTGCATACTCCCACACTGTACGCCCACTTTCACGCCCATGTCGGAGCATTGCGAAGTCTCGCCTCCGCCACGCCTCCGCCACTCCTCGTTTTCGTTTGCCAGTTACGTGTTGGTTTAAATTTGGCAGTTTTGCACTAATGTCGTACGTATGTACTCGCGCATGCGTATTTACGCTTTTGCGCATGCGCAGACACTTAGTTTTCGTACATTTGCGATGCGATGAATCTTAGCGATCAACTCGGAATGAGGGCCATGGTTTTGCCCAGTTGCTATCAAAAATCCTGCTGCGATCAACTTGGAATTACCCCCATAGTTTGTATAGTTTAGTCTCTTTCTTTTGCGAGGAGGCTCATAATAGAACAGGAAGAGACTGCAGTGTAACATGACCAGTCATATCCAGACTGAGCCACACAACCAATATAGGGTGTTATAACTATGTGCAGATATTTCCTATGATAGGATTCAATAAACTTATATACGGCCAGCAATATTCTAATTGGCGTCTTAACTAATACAGCATATCGCCTGTGCTTCAGCGGCTCCCTGTGATTAATACCTATGATAGGATTTGCAGCTCACACAGTTAGCTGTATGAGCTGAATTTGCAGCACATTGCACACATACATTAAATGTTTGGTATGAATGCTCCCTGGAAATAAGACTTTATAGCTACATATCCTAGTGGCTCTCTATCAATACTGTCTCTGACACAACAAACTTATATATGGCCAGTAATATCTTAATTGGCGCCTTAATTAATACAGCATAGCGTCTGTGTTTCAAGGGGCGAAGGTAGCAAAAGATGGCCCCCACAGCCAGATAAGGGGGAGGGGTGCAAGGCAGCTCATGGGGGCAATGGAGGGAACCCTCCAGGCAGGGGGGATGGGGGGGGGGGGGTAGCAGCCAGCACACCGGTCCCCCTTTTAGCACCTGGCTGATCATAACAGCCAGTGAGGGTTAGAGGATTTAATTGCAGGGTAGTGGGCAGCAGGAGGTTTATATGCTGGGAGCCGGGGGGGCTGAGTGCATTCACCCCCAGCAAGGACAAGACGCCCGCCCACCCAGATCAGTGAGTTAAAAAGGTAGAGGTGTCTAAGCGGTCATAGGCGGCAGCCAGGAGGTGTGAAGAATTATGTAACGATGTTGGAAATTGCATGTCATTGTTTTATATATAATTATAAATAAATAAAAAAAAGAAAAAGAAATATTTGTAATTTTTCAAGTTCATGTTCTTACATTGCTGTATAGGTTGTTGAGAAGGATGTTATTGTCACAGTTGGTCGGCGGGGAGGGAGCGGTGCACAAGGCATGAAAGTAGGGGATTTACAGAATGCCTTGCATATTCACCAATAGGTGGCCGCACGCCTGGTTCCAGCATTAATATGGCAGGGGCCATACGGGTTGCGCGCCAAGGTATGGTGCTGTGCGGATGGTAGCTGGTCCCAAAATGGTAGGGGGCGTGGTCCTGTAACCACATGGTGGGGTCGGGCACGCCCCGGGTAGTACCAAATTGTAGGAGGCGGGGCCGCATACCCACGAAGGCGGGGCGGCCATGCCTCAGGTGGTACAATGTTGCGTGAGCATGGCGCACCGCTCCCTTTGTTTTTCGTGCCCTGCAGTTTGTTTTGGTTGTAATCAATAAAGCTGTGACCTTTTGATTTGCCCAAGAAACGAAGTTATCTTGTCTCAGTTATTGGTTGACCAAAGAGAGGTGCCGGCATGTCGCCCTCTCCCTCCTTAAAGGGGCGAAGGTAACCAAAGATGGCCCTCGCAGCCAGATAAGGGGGAGGGGCGCAAGGCAGCTCATGGGGGCAATGGAGGGAACCCCCCAGGCAGGGGGGGATGGGGGGAGGTAGCAGCCAGCACACCGGTCCTCCTTTTAGCACCTGGCTGATCATAACGGCCAGTGAGGGTTAGAGGATTTAATTGCAGGGTAGTGGGCAGCAGGAGGTTTATATGCTGGGAGCAGGGGGGGCTGAGTGCATTCACCCCCCAGCAAGGACAAGATGCCCGCCCACCCAGCCCGGTGAGTTAAAAAGGTAGAGGTGTCTAAGCGGTCATAGGCGGCAGCCAGGAGGTGTGAAGAATTATGTAACGATGTTGGATATTGCATGTCATTGTTTTATATATAATTATAAAAAATAAAAAAAAACATTTGCAGGTCGTCCGAAAAACGGGATGATTCTTCATCCAATATTTTGATATATTATAAAAATTTGTTGGATCTAAAATCCTATAAGATACACTGAAAGACAGATTGTGTGATAATTGCTCAGTAGGTCTGGTCTGTTAGACAGAAACATAACCAAATTAATATAATTATATGTGATATGAGCACAAATAAGACACAGTGAACACAATTTAATTGATATATCTTTTTATTCATTATATTTTCCATCTATCACATCACTTTTAAATGGATTAATATTAAAAGTTACATTTTAAACATATATTTTTTTTTTTTTATCGTGCGCCAACCAAGAGACAATCTCCTCTATTCTTCATTTCACTTCCAACAAAACAACCGGGTCCATTTATTTTTCATTCCATCCACAAGCGTACCAGATGAAGCAACCATGTTAGGTGCACTTCGAAGGTTACACTGTGGAAGGTGAGCCATACAAGGGCCCAGTACATATATGGTAAAACTTACACTTATGTAGTAGTATGATGTACCCTGTATGTAGGGCGCAATGGCAGGGTGTGCAATCAGTGGAGGTAAACATTACAGGAAAAGCACATGGTGGGGTGAAAGAGAAGAGAGAAAAAAACGGGGGGGGGGGGGGGGCGAATAATCAATAGCAGGTAACCAGTGGCACAGGGAAAATTTGGATAACATTTGTGACCCATTAATTGAAGATGAGTGCATCCAGAGATGTAAGTCTAGCAATAAGGCAGCATTTGACATACATCCTTTGAGTGATTACCACTCACTAGTGGGTAAGGTCTTAAACCAAACGGAATGTTGGATATGCTCACAGGTAACTCTAAGACAAAATAATGCAGGACTAGTGCCATATTCTTTAGAGTTAGCTGAGGTACTTGAATTACACAAAGGGGGGAGGGGGGGGGACAGGTGGACATGGAATATAATATAACTATACCCCCTGGTCTTCAGATCCACCAGTACCATAGATAAATCCCTGGTATGTTTAAATCTCACCAATTTCAGAAAATCAGGAAATTAGGAGGTAATCAGGAACAATCAGACAATGGCTCATTCACACATAGCAGATAAAGAGCTCATTAATATATGTGGAAGAAAGGTTTATGAGTGGCTCTCCCTGAACTCCGAAGGTTTATGTTATCTAGGAAGGACACTACCTGAAAAAATAACCCTTGTTCAATGATGAAGCAGACCTAGCATACGATCCAGGAATGGAAACAATGTTCAGGGAGTGATCGAAATATATACCATGAAAATTTTCTGTCTCTTTCACGATTTGTTTGTGTTTTCTCCCTCTACCCAGCAAAACCTCTATCGAATACGAACATCAGTGTGCAAAGACGTAGATACATGTCTGTGTGCAATGTTCGTTCAAATCAGACATCATAGGCCATAGCACTGTGCCAGCATACTCTATAGGTTGAATGTCATCCCACACCCAACCAGTGGTCCCGTGACCGCAGAGTGCATATAGAGGATGTCCCGTCCTCTTCCCTGTCTTCCCAAAATATAGTCAATGTCTGATTTGCGAAATGAATACATACATGTGTCTAGGTCACCGGTTATATGTTTGAAATATTTTTTTTTGTAATTATGTTTAGTGTGTCAGTTATGACAGTTATTGTCTACTGACAAAGGGTGGACTGTCGAAGTCAAAAATATTACATACACACCACATACAAACTCCAAACAGATGGGTCTCTGTGCGTGTGCATACACGCAGCGTGCATAGCGATATATGGTAGCATACGCATTCACACAGACAAGCCCCTATACATTATAATGTATTTATATAATACAGTGTAACATCAGATATATATGTGTTATTGGAACTGAACAATTTTAACATATCATGCTTAGTGTCAAAATGATCAGGAGAGGTGAAATGAGTGTGTAAATTTGATAGCTATGGTTAGATTGTAGCACATTGCAACGATTAGTTATGATTAAATGTATAAATACAAAGGACTTTCTAAAACTTGAAACTGGCCTCACAGCATGACCCTGGGGGCAGACACATGTGTTTGCACCTAGGACAAAAGTCCTCACACTGACCTATGAATCGTTGAGTTCTTGAGAGGTCTGGCTCCTGGACCAATGGAAGAAGATAAAACCCACTGTTGTATACACCCATTGTTTTACTGTATAAAGGGACTCGGATGCCAGGCAGCTCTCTCTCTGATACATTCTCACACACACTCACTCTCACACACACCATTATCAGAAGTCTCCTACCTTATGACAGACTGCCTGGGACCAGTGAAACTAAGCGTACATATATTTGTCTGTATCTGATTCTTTTGTAACTACAACTGCTTCTTGTGTATTTGTAACTCTGTAACCATATATATACTGTACATATGTTATATTGTATGCATACCCTTTTAATATCAAATATATACATCTCTGAAAGTTGGTCCTCAGCCTACAATGTGTGTGTATACTTGCTTTCTCTTGAGGGATATAGTGTTTGCGACGTACAGCACACTTTTATCGTATATTTTAATAAGATGCGCCTTGCGTCCGCAGCATATATTAACGCTGGCATTTTAAATATTTATTAGAAATAATTAGAACTTTACATGAAGTAAGAATTACAGACTCTATAATAAATCTGAGCCAAAGCCGGTTTACAGGCTTTCAACATTGTTTGAATGACCACCTCAGAGAAACCTTTGGCCCTCAGGACGGAAGCTTCAAGAGCCACGCCATCAAAGCCAGTCGGGCTAAATCCTGGTGGTCCGTGAACGAGGAGGTCAGGGCGTTGTGGAAGTAGAAGAGGACGCTCTATCGAGAGACCCTGCAGGTCTGAGAACAAATGCCATCTGGGCCACGCTGGAGCGAGTAGAAGTAGGATTCCTACTTCTAGCTTGAACTTCCTGATTACCCTGGGCAGCTGTGACACGGGAGGGAACATGTATGGCAGCCGAAAGTTTAATGGAATTGCCAGTGCATCCACGAATGCTGCCTGAGGATCCCTTGTCCTTGCTCCGAAGACCGGAACCTTGTGATTGTGTCGAGACGCCATCAGGTCTACATCTGGTAGGGCCCGCATGTCCACTAGGACCACAAGGAGTTGAAATACTTCTGGATGAAGGCTCCACTCTCCAGCGTGTACGTCCTGATGACTGAGGAAGTCCGCTTCCTAGTTGAGGACCCCCGGAATGAACACTGCCGATATGGCTGGCAGATGGCGTTCCACCCATTGAAGAATCTTTGACACTTCCATCATTGCCATGTGGCTTCGCGTGCCGCCTTGATGATTTATGTATGCCACGGTCCTCAAGGCATACTAACAGTGCAGGTTTTAGTGATATCCAGGCTGCAGCACAAGTGACGTAATTAGTAGCTCAGTTATTTTGATTTAACCATCTGTGCTGCAGCCTGGATATCACTAAAACCTGCACTGTTGGTGTGCCTCGAGGACCGTGGTTGGGAATGCCTGCTGTACTTGAACAGGCCTGTTCTGTACCAGAGGCAGGGCAAGCTTCAGAGCATTGAACACTGCCCACAACTGCAGAATATTTATTGGGAGAAGCGATTCCTCCCGGGCCCACCAACCCTGAAGAGAGTGTTGCTTCAACACCGCGCTCCTACCCCGCAGATGGGCGTCCGTCATCAGAAGGACCCAGTTGGAGATCCAGAAGGGACGGCCCCTGCTCAATCGTTGGTCCTGTAGCCACCATGTCAGCGACAGGCAAACCTCCGGAGTCAAGGAGATCATGTGAGACCTGATTCGGTGAGGCAGGCCATCCCACTTGGCAAGGATTAGCATCTGCACAGGGTGAGAGTGAAACTGAGCATACTCCACCATGTTGAAAGCTGACACCATGAGGCCTAGTGCTTGCATCGCCGAGTGTATCGACACTCGTGGTCGAGAAAGGAAGCATCTTATCCTGTCCTGAAGCTTCAGGACCTTCTCCTGGGACAAAAACAACCGTTGGTTGTGAGTGTCCAACAATGCCCCCAGGTGCACCATGCTCTGAGCAGGGACCAGGGAAGACTTCTTGCAGTTGATGAGCCACCCGTGGGCTTGCAGGAATTAGACCATCAGTTCCAGATGACGGAGGAGAACCTCTGGGGAGTTTGCAAGGATCAACAAATCGTCCAGATACGGGAGGATCCTGATGCCCTGACGGCGAAGTAGGGCCAACAAGGAAGAAAAAGAAGGCTCTTGTGTGGGCGCACTCTATACAGGAAAAAGTTCCTATAATGTATATCAGTGAATGTTAAAACATAACTTTTATTGGTAATAATATAAACACATTTTACCCATCTTAACGATCCATAAAGAAATAAAGAATTGGGAATTTTTTTTAAAAATGTTCTGGTCTCTTTATTTAAAGAATGATTGGAAAGGTTTGTAGACACAGGATTGTCATACCACCATTTCCCCTGACCAGTACAGATAACTGTATTGATAGGACCGAGGAGTGGTCAAAGCATTAATATATAAATATCCAACTTTGATCACTTAAATTAAGTGGATATATAGCTGTTTAGAGGTCACCAGACTCTAGCACCTGAATCATTCGACAAATACCATAATTGTGAATGGAAAAAACATTGCTCTGCACTGAGCATTCACTGACTAGATGAGAAGATATGAGAAAGAAATAGTGGTGATACTGCTGTTGGCGTGTTCTTCTCACACAGAGAGGAAACAATTCCTACTCTACAACACCAGGTATTCACAGGTAGTCTCCTTTCCTGGTACTAACCCGGCCCAACGCTGTTTAGCTTCCAAGATCGGACGAGATCGGGCGATGGCAGCGTGGTATGATAGTAGAGGATAGTATGATCAGCACGCCAATGAGAGTGCACCTATATAAGAAATAATTCAGTAGGAAATGATAGAAAGAAATAGAAAGAAGAGAGAAAGTGAAAAGGCGGAGTAGAGCCGTCATAACTTCCATGACCTTGGTGAAGATTCGCGGATCCGTGGTCAGGCCAAAAGGCAAGGCCTGGAATTGATAATGTAGGTTGCCAATAGCAAACCGCAGGTATTGCTGATGCGAGATGGCAATATAAATATGTAGGTAAGCATCCTCTATGTCCAGGGATACAATATAGTCCATGGGCTCCAAGGCCAGAACGATAGAACGAAGAGTTTCCATACGGAACTTGGAAACCTTCACAAATTTGTTCAAAGACTTGAGGTTGAGAATGGGTCAGGAGGATCCATTCGGTTTCGGAACTAGGAACAACGTTGAATAGTACCCCCTGCCTCTCTGAGCCAGAGGCACCGGCACTATCACTCCTGTGTTCAGAAGAGATTGTGCCACCGATTTGAGAGTTTTTGCTTTTTCCGGATCCGAAGGGATGTTTTTCAAGCAAAACCGGCGAGGGGGACAGTTCCTGAAAGAGATGGCATATCCGTGAGTGATGACTTCCCTTACCCAGGCATCTGAAGTGGTCTGTTACCAGACCTTGGTGAACTGTAGAAGTCGGCCTCCCACCCTGGGATCCCCCAAGGCGAGGCCCGCCCCGTCATGCAGCAGGCTTTTCAGATTTGGAAGCAGATTGACGGTCTTCCCAAGAACGTAGGTTTGGGCTTAGAGGTTTTGGAAGTGCGTGCCTTGTTTGGGTACGCCTGACCTTTGGCCTTTCCTGGAGTTCGAAAGGAACAAAAAGTGGTACTTTTAGCCTTCGGAGCAGAAGGATTAGTACTTGGTAGACAAGCAGTTTTAGCAGACGCTAAGTCAGCAACAATCTTGTTCAAATCTTCCCCAAAAAGGATGTCTCCTTTAAAAGGGATGACCTCCAAGGTCTTTTTAGAGTCCAGGTCCACAGACCAGGACCACAACCACAGAATCCGGTGAGCCAGAATTGATGTAGTAGACGCTTTGGCCGCCAGGACACCAGCATCAGAGGCCAGTGGCAAACGCAGGATTTGCATGGGGGGGTTTCCAGAACTGGGCGGAGCCAATCATGGGGGTGGGGACTGAGGTGACCCAGTATATGCTGGGTCCGTAAAACTAGTGTGTCTGTATGTGTGTGTGTGTGTATATATATATATATATATATATATACATATATCTACACACACACACACACATACATATACACATATACATAGCATATTAAACATGCATATCTATATATATATATATATATATATATGTACACACACATACAGTACACATATATATATATACACATGTGTATATATATATATATATATCATGTGTGTGTGTGTGTGTGTATGTATGTATATACATGTGTGTATATATGTATGCACATGGATATGTATGTACTATAATTAAAATAAAGTAAACTTTTATTGCACTTACAAGTGCCACCAGGAAGACAGCAGGCTGCAGAGGACGCTAGACAGCCATTAATAATACTCATGCAACTAAAAAAAAAAAAAAAAAAAAATTTTTTTTTTAGTGGAGGGGGGTTTCTGGGTGCTCGGAAACCCCCCCCTGGGTGCGCCACTGGAGGCCGCCTCCTGAATATAATGAGAGGCCATGATAATATAGAAAAGACACTGTCTGGCATTATCAGAAAAGTTAGAAGGTAGCTCCGCTTCGACCTCTTGAACCCAGGCTTCAATAGCCTTTGCAGCCCAAGAAGCCGCTATAGTGGGTCTATGTACAGCACCTGCCAGAGTGTAAATAGGGGTATATTCAATTGAGGTCGGATCCATTCCGACATGCATTTGACGGAATGGATCCGACATGGGCTATTCAATGCCCATTTCAATTCGACTTTAAAAAAAGTCTAGCCCCCTCAGGGTACATAATACAGGGATAGCTATATGTGTGAGATACACGGAATAAGAACCACACAGCAGCTATTAGCACACACAGTCACATATACAATGCAGAAATTATTACAAACACAATAAAACTGCCCTGGACTAGCAATACTAAGTAAAGCTATGTATCATTACAGATATAAAAATGCACAGAAAACACTGTATGTATATCACAGGGTACTTGTACTAAATATCCCTGTAGTTATGCACTTGTTCTTAACAAACACGGTCTAAACGGGTGTGGATCATTAGATCGACATTGTCGAGGTCGACAATGTTTAGGTCAACCACTATAGGTCGACAGTCACTAGGTCGACAGGGTTTCTAGGTCAACATGGGCTATGTCAACAGGTCAAAGGTCGATTTTTTTAGGGTGTCATTTTCTGTGAACAGTGACCGGGAAGCCGAATTAGTGCACCATGTCCCCTCGCATGGCTCGCTTCGCTCGCCATGCTTCGAGCAAGGTGCCTCGCTCCGCTACCGATTACTGTTCCAATTGTAGTCCACGTAGATCGTTAAGTATGAAAAAGTTCAAAAAAATAATTTTTTTTGAAAAGCTCATGTCGACCTTTTGACCTGTCGACATAGCACATGTCGACCTAGAAACCCTGTCGACCTTCCAACCGTGTCAACCTAGTGACTGTCGACTGTAAATTTCAGATTATTTCTAAATAAACATTTCAAATGCCAGCGTTAATATATGCTGCGGACGCAAAATGCATCTTATTACCGTATACGGTAAAAGTGTGCTGTACGTCGCAAACACTATATCCTTCAAGAGAAAGCAAGTACACGCACACATTGTAGGCTGAGGTCCAACGCTCAGAAATGTATATATTTGATATTAATAATAATATAACATATGTACAGTATATCATTCAGTTATTATATATATATATATATATATATATATGGTTAGAGAGTTACAATTACACAAGAAGCGGTTGTAGTTACATAAGGATCCGTTACAGCCAGCATACTTCACCCTATTTGCTCAATGCACAGTCCTCTCCATCTTTGAAACTGCACTAACAGTAACGAAAACAGAGCTTCCTGGGTGAGTGGAAATACCTATATACTGTGTATTGGGGGAGGTACATATCTGGGACTGAGTCTTCTGTTATTGGTCCAGGGGAGGGAGATCTCTCATTCATGATGTGTTATTGGCCAGTTCATATGCAAGCAACGTCCAGCCTTGAAGATGCAATCATAGGGGTTGCCATGCTGTCTTTCAGGAAGTTCTTTTGTTCACCTTAAAATGTGGCTTCATATTCATACATTCAATCACAACTAATCATTGCAATGTGCTAAAATCTACCCATAGCCATCAAATCAACACACGCAATCTCCTGATCAATTTTGACACTAAGCATGATATGTTTATCTTGTTCCGTTCCAATAATACATATATATATATGATGTAATAACTCTCTTATATAAATACACTGCTCAAAAAAATAAAGGGAACACTTAAACAACACAATGTAATTCCAAGTCAATCACACTTCTGTGAAATCAAACTGTCCACTTAGGAAGCAACACTGATTGACAATCAATTTCACATGCTGTTGTGCAAATGGAATAGACAACAGGTGGAAATTATAGGCAATTAGCAAGACACCCCCAATAAGGGAGTTGTTCTGCAAGTGGTGACCACAGACCACTTCTCAGCTCCTATGCTTTCTGGCTGATGTTTTGGTCACTTTTGAAAGCTGGCGGTGCTTTCACTCTAGTGGTAGCATGAGACGGAGTCTACAAACCACGCAAGTGGCTCAGGTAGTGCAGCTCATCCAGGATGGCACATCAATGCGAAATGTGGCAAGAAGGATTGCTGTGTCTGTCAGCGTAGTGTCCAGAGCATGGAGGCGCTACCAGGAGACAGGCCAGTACATCAGGAGACATGGAGGAGGCCGTAGGAGGGCAACAGCCCAGCAGCAGGACCGCTACCTCCGCCTTTGTGCAAGGAGGAACAGGAGGAGCACTGCCAGAGCCCTGCAAAATGACCTCCAGCAAGCCACAAATGTGCATGTGTCTACTCAAACGATCAGAAACAGACTCCATGAGGGTGGTATGAGGGCCCGACGTCCACAGGTGGGGGTTGTGCTTACAGCCCAACACCGTGCAGGACATTTGGCATTTGCCAGAGAACACCAAGATTGGTAAATTCGCCACTGGTGCCCTGTGCTCTTCACAGATGAAAGCAGGTTCCCACTGAACACATGTGACAGACATGACAGAGTCTGGAAATGCCAAGTAGAACGTTCTGCTGCCTGCAACATCCTTCAACATGACCGGTTTGGCAGTGGGTCAGTAATGGTGTTGGGTGGCATTTCTTTGGGGGGCCACACAGCCCTCCATGTGCTCGCCAGAGGTAGCCTGGCTGCCATTAGGTACCGAGATGAGATCCTCAGACCCCTTGTGAGACCATATGCTGGTGCAGTTGGCCCTGGGTTCCTCCTAATGCAAGACAATGCTAGACCTCATGTGACTGGAGTGTGTCAGCAGTTCCTGCAAGATGAAGGCATTGATGCTATGGACTGGCCCGCCCGATCCCCAGACCTGAATCCAATTGAGCACATCTGGGACATCATGTCTCCCTCCATCCACCAACGCCACGTTGCACCACAGACTGTCCAGGAGTTGGCGGATGCTTTAGTCCAGGTCTGGGAGGAGATCCCTCAGGAGACCATCCGCCACCTCACATGAGCATGCCCAGGCATTGTAGGGAGGTCATACAGGCACGTGGAGGCCGCACACACTACTGAGCCTCATTTTGACTTGTTTTAAGGACATTACATCGAAGTTGGATCAGCCTGTAGTGTGTTTTTCCACTTTAATTTTGAGTGTGACTCCAAATCCAGACCTCTATGGGTTATTACATTTTATTTCCATTGATATTTTTTGTGATTTTGTTGTCAGCACATTCAACTATGTAAAGAACAAAGTATTTAATAAGAATATTTCATTCACTCAGATCTAGGATGTGTTATTTTAGTGTTCCCTTTATTTTTTTGAGCAGTGTACATTATAATGTCTGGTGCTTGACATGTTTAATTTATGTGTTGTATGAAATATGTGTTGAATATATCTTTGTGGCTTGTCTGTGTGAATGCGTATGCTACCATATATTGGTGTGCACGCTGCGTGTATGCGCACGCACAGAGGCCCATCTGTTTGGAGTTTGTATGTGGTGTGTATGTAATTTTTTTTACTTCGACGGTACACCCTTTGACAGTAGACAATAACTGTCATAGCTATCACACTAAACATAATTACCAAAAAAATATTTCAAACACATAACTAGTGACCTAGACACATGTATGTATTCAATTTGCAAATCAGACATTGACTATATTTGGGAAAGACAGGGAGGAGGACGAGACATCCTCTATATGCTCTCGGCAGTCACGGGACCACTGGTTGGGTGTGGGATGACATTCAACCTATAGAGTATGCTGGGACAGTGCTATGGCCTATGATGTCTGATTTGAACGAACGTTGCACACATACATGCACCTACGTCTTTGCACACTGATGTTCATATTCAATAGAGGTTTTGCTGGGTAGAGGGAGAAAACAAACAAATCGTGAAAGGGACATATAAAATTTTCATGGTATATATTCCTATCACTCCCTGAACATTTTTTCCATTTCTGGATCGTATGCTAGGTCTGTTTCATCATTGAACAAGGGTTATTATTTCAGGTAGTGTCCTTCCTAGATAACATAAACCTTCGGAGTTCGGGGAGAGCCACTCATAAACCTTTCTTCCACATATATTAATGAGCTTTTTATCTGCTATGTGTGAATGAGCCATTGTTTGATTGTTCCTGATTACCTCCTAATTTCCTGATTTTCTGAAATTGGTGAGATTTAAACATACCAGGGATTTATCTATGGTACTGGTGGATCTTAAGACTAGGGGGTATAGTTATATTATATTCCATGTCCATTTGTCCCCCCCCCCCCCCCCCCTTTCCGTGTCATTCAAGTACCTCAGCTAATTCTAAAGAATATGGCACTAATCCTGCATTATTTTGTCTTAGAGGTACCTGTGAGCACATCCAACATTCCATTTGGTTTAAAACCTTACCCGCTAGTGAGTGGTAATCACTCAAGGGATGTCTGTCAAATGCTGCCTTATTGCTAGACTGACATCTCTGGATGCACTCATCTTCAATTAATGGGTCACAATAACTACAAAATACAGTATTCCTCAGACAATAGCCTATCACGTTACCTCCAAACTCCGTAACTACTAGACCTTTGATTTTCTCTGGCTTAACAAAGTGATAGGCTGATCCTGGGATCCTATAAAGACATCACTCCTTTCTCCAGAACCAGTTCTAGTCCCACACTCGACTCCTCATGAAACCTCATAAAAATAGAATGTCCTGAAATAAAAATGTTTGTCAAGGGGAAAAAAGACAGATATAACAAAACAAATCTTGCTTATAGCAAATCGATTACTATGACTGGTCTTTTTGCAAACCTTTAGTACGCTCAGGAGTGTTTAACAGTGCCTAGGAGGAGGGACCAACCTTTGGCGCTACTGGTTAATACTCAGAAATGGTGGTTTATTAAAGTATAGATAGAATGCAGTTTTCTGCAAAAAATTTGTTAAATTATTACAAGTTAATAAAAAATTATTAATAATAAGAAAAATACAGTGAGATTCTGTTGTCAAATTGAGGTATATATAGTTATGCACAGTATATATATATAAGTGTAGTATATAATTAAAGAAGGCAATGGGATGTGTCTAAATATAAACTTGTTTATTATGCTAATAATTCGTTTAAAAATGACAATATTAATTTAAACCTTTTTGCTTGAGCGCGCTCTTTGCGTTATTAACATACAGTGAGAATAAAAATGAAATAAAAATAAGAATAAAAATAAATTTGCAATAAACAATTAACACTTTGTATGTGATTCTAAAAAGTAATGGAAACCGGTCTCCTGCTCTTTAAGGCAACGGTGATTTGTTATGTATGAGTTCCGGCAGAACAGGCTATGTCCGCAAATGGTCCGTTTTTTATTGAGTTCCTGGTGATCCTTAATTCCAGGGTAGGGTAATAAAAGTACTTCTTTTTCAGGTGAGAAAGTTTTTTGGATCGCTTACGTGCCTTCACCCTGTCCAGGGCTGGGGGATCAGTGTGTTTCCTTCGGTGCTGCAGGTGTTTTTCTCCGTAGCCACGGTTTGTTACATGCGCCTGTAACCCCGGTTCTCTTGGTGTTTCCTCGCCGGCGTCTTCCAGGAGGTCGGGATCTCCGGGTTTCGGGTGAAAGAAGGGGGCGTGGTCCAACGCGTTTCACTCGGCCAATGATGCCGTGCTTCGTCAGGGACAGTGCCGCTTCTCAGTCTTCACGGAACAGACTCTTGGGTGATACTTCTGCGATTTCACTCCCTTTACGAGTTCCTTCCGGACTAACGACTTTCCTGCGATGGGAATTCATGGACCTAAGTCTCTCTCGGCTACTTTCACTGGGATCGTGCTGTCAACAAAACTTGGTATGGTCCTTCCCACCTGTCTATTAGGCAACCTGAGCGTAAGAACAATCACACAGTCTCTTGGTTCACCAGGAATCAACAGTTTCAAGTGCTTTTGTTAAGTTCTCAAATGCTGGCTCATCTCGATAAGGTACTGTACTGTCACCTCATTGGTGTATTTCTGATCATGGTGCAGATCAATCATGACATGAGGTTGTCTTCCAAAACAAAAACAAATTTTTTTTTCAAAGAAGTTGATTCGTTAAGTGGGGATCTGGGAGTGTTTCCGATGCTACATAACACTAGTGGCAGTGTCTATGACCACAATAGTCCAGTTTCAAGCTATCACTTTGCTACTACTCCTAAGGATACCATATCTACACACAAATTTCTGCACAATTTTCTTTGCGGTAAACACAGCAGTATTTGTGGTGGCAGGAAATGCCTCTACCCAGTTTGAGAAAACATCAGTGTACACCAATACGTATTTCAAATTCCTACTGGGTGTTAACTGTACGAAGTCGATTTGTATTACCTGAAAAGGTCTGTCTGCAGGAGGAGTATGGGATGGCTCTGTCAGTGCTACCTTACCAAATGTTCTTCCTCATGCAAGTAAGACAGGTCATTGCTTTCCTGCTTGACTGAGAAGAGAACCCTGGTACATACCAGTAAGCTCTTACCAATTTGCACATACCTTCCTTACCCTAGGTGAGTCAGACCATGTGCCACCTTATCTAGGCTTGGGAGATACGTCCTGGGGGCCACTGGCTTACCTTGTCCATCTCTCCAGAGTCCTGAAGACTCCTGACCATACCCCTTCGCTTTCCAGACCTCCTTTTCCTGTAGGGAACACAAATTTTCATCTTAATTTAACTGTAGTGTGTTTGCAAATATAGAGTACCATGAGCATAACTAAAAAAAAAAGAGAAAAACACCTCTAGAGGGAAAAAGAAAAAAAAATATCAGGTCTGCGTTCACCAACGGGCTGTCACTTATGTCTGGTCTCATAGTAAAGGTCTGATTCAGATATTCCATACCATCATGCATATCAGTGTCTATACAACATTTTCCTTCACCAGTATTCTCATCCTCCACCCTTTGTGCATTACAAGGCACACTGCAGTAATATACTGGTGCCATTGTGACAGCTCCCTCGTGCTGATGAGACATACCGGGTTCGGGCAGAACTTTGAAGGACCAATACGGCATGTGGTGTATGAACTGTCAAATCATGTTCCAGTACTATGTCCCAGGTATTTGACCCTTGTCCTACACAATTGCAGTTTATCCCTCGAGACCTGGTGTCCTGTTTGGACGAGATGAAACAGAAACTATTTTGTATCTGCCAGGGACGACTCAAATGAATCAGCACACAAGTCATCAACATATTGTATCAGTACCGACCCATTCTCAGGCTGAAAGGACTGTAAACAGTCATGTAGGGCTTGGGAGAAAATACTCAGGCTGTCACTTCAAAGATGAAGAGGAAACTGTGAAGAAAAACAGAATAGAGGTTGGTGACAGTAAAGTTTTGTAGAAGTGGAGAGGATTTTATTAAAATGACAACTGGATTGGGCACTTCGGGGAATTGATTAACTACTTGGTCTACCCCCCTTAAAGCTTGTGCTTGCTGTGTCACTACTGGGACTACCTCAGCCATCAATCCAGTGTCCTGTCCATCCTAAGTACATAGGGAACCCGGTATCTGTGAGATAATTTCCTCTACCTGTGATGGACATGAATCTAGAACAGTGGAATGCAACATTAGTCTTTGAGGAGTATCTAACATACCTTGTACTTCCTGAGCGGGAGTACAATATATGTATTTCACATTTCAATTTACATAACAAAATCTCTTTCGATTAACTTAGTCAGGGGCCACTGCTGCTAGAAGAAAAAAAAAGAAAAGGGTTTAGCATCATAGAGGCCCAATCGTAACTTCAGCAGGTTTTGTCAAAGGGTAATGTTGCACTTCCCGTTCCTCCCATTTGCCAAATTAGTGTTTACTAGTGATCTTATCCTGATAGAGAATTTTCTAGTACTGCTAAAAAACAAAAAACAAGCTTCTAGGTCATGCGAAGTATTCATTCAATCCTTCTCATCCCGTATTAAGGGTCTGTACATGGTCCAACAAACATTTCCGAGCTTATCTAGACAAGGGCATTCCTAGAAATTAATACTTCTTATGTGGTAATTAAAAAGAAATACCCTGGGGGTTACCCCATCTCTGTCCACTTTCCTACTGGGACATACTAATGTGTGGACAGGATATTCTCCATTTATGACATTACTTTCTTGATTTTTATTTTATTTTTGGGTTTTAATATATATGTACTTGAATGGCTTCATGCTTACCAGTTCCACTGGTCTCAGCCACTTCCCCTGCAGGCTACAGCTCCTCTTTTACCGGTTGGATACTACTCCTCTGAGTGCATGAGAAATGGCTGAAACCAGCCAGGTCACCTTCTCCTCCTAAATAAAACTTTGACATTCATTAGTACATATATAGGTTACATTCACATTTTTCATATTTTTATTATATTCTATAGTTTGTATGCTGGCTGTAACTGCTTCCACATCCACATATGGCGGTGTACTTGCTTTCTCTTTTTACTTACTTATTGTTGCTACGAGTTCAAACAGTTATTATGTTTTCGTTCTTGTCTTGTATGACTTTGGTTAAACATACTACCTGCAATACATCAGGCTCAAAACCACCAATCACTGGAAATGATATTTCACCATTCATACGTACTCAATCATTACAATAAACAGCCTCTGTGTAGGGACCATATTTCCCACACATAATATACAGAGCGGACCATCTTGGCCTCTGCTCCTCAGCCTGAACCCTGGCTCCTGAATGCCTCCCGCTTGCGCATTTGGCTCCCATTGTGGGCCTTTTAACACGACCACCAAATTAATAAGCTAGATAATGGTGAAAAGTCCTTTGAGCGCTTTTCACCCGCTCCTTCTCCACTGAAATGTACCACGACTCACTCAGTACCCAGTGAGGATCCTACCAGACCCCTCAGCACTGGAAGTATGAAGTATTAACAGAATTAATACACAACCTTTTTCAGTGGAGGTTGAAAGCCTGCTGGAATGTTTCCTGAGAGAGAGTCAGCGAAACTTCCTTTTCTTTACACAAATCACGTCTGCGCATGCTAACACAGCGCGTATGATAATGCAATTTGCGCAAAATAACGTAAATGGTATCACGTTGCACCGCGTATTGCACAGACGTGCGGTCCAATCGCACAGCTTATAGATACTTGTTATCTATACGCCCTTTCATCACGGGAGTCGAATTCCACTAGTTGCGCCCCACAGCCAGAGCGTAACATCAAATCACACTCCTCTGCACGTTTTTTCACTACGTGCGTCAATCGTAAGGTCGCTAGCCTTCATGCCACCAAGCCTCTGCTAACTCAGTGTCTTTCTACGGGATCCTAAATTACAGGGTTCAATACAATCACACCTACTTTCAACCCACACTAATACACAATGTTTTCTGTACAGAGAAAAAAAAGTCAATTACCAGTGATTGATAACATCCCCCTCAGAGGTATTACACTTCAAACAAAGTATTATAGTAATGTGCTTTAAAATTGAATAGTTACCTGTTAAAATTAGTTTTATCCCACCTTAACAATAAATTTCTATTATGCGGCTAACTTCCGCTTGCATAAATATGTACTCACGTTTCCCACCTTCTGTGCGTCCACATGTGTACCCGTGCGTCGCTATATACGCGCCCACGTCCTATTGTACTATGACACGTGTATACTTGCGTACGCAAATGTGTATCGCTGCGTACCTTTGCACGCAGCTTGCCACACTGTCTTAACCATTCTAGCAATACAATAAAAATAAAACACTATTTGTATTGTATTGTAGTAGTTAGATAAATGCTTCCACGTTTCCTTTGAGCACTGGAAGTCCCCTGCCGGAAAGCTTCCGCTACGTGCTACCTAAACTTTTAGGCAGGAATGGAGCTTCACTTATGAAATGCCAATATTTATAGAATTTTCGTTAACAATAACACTTTAACAATCAATTTTAAAACACTTCTATATAATATGGCTATTGACTATAATTGAAATGCTATGATTCAGATAGGATAGCTATCTTGCAGAACATATAATGATATAAATATACACATTTTATATAATAATATATATATAATATACACTGCTCAAAAAAATAAAGGGAACACTTAAACAACACAATGTAACTCCAAGTCAATCACACTTCTGTGAAATCAAACTGTCCACTTAGGAAGCAACACTGATTGACAATCAATTTCACATGCTGTTGTGCAAATGGAATAGACAACAGGTGGAAATTATAGGCAAATAGCAAGACACCCCCAATAAAGGAGTTGTTCTGCAGGTGGTGACCACAGACCACTTCTCAGCTCCTATGCTTTCTGGCTGATTTTTTGGTCACTTTTGAAAGCTGGCGGTGCTTTCACTCTAGTGGTAGCATGAGACGGAGTCTACAACCCACACAAGTGGCTCAGATAGTGCAGCTCATCCAGGATGGCACATCAATGCGAGCTGAAGCAAGAAGGTTTGCTGTGTCTGTCAGCGTAGTGTCCAGAGCATGGAGGCGCTACCAGGAGACAGACCAGTACATCAGGAGACGTGGAGGAGGCCGTAGGAGGGCAACAACCCAGCAGCAGGACCGCTACCTCCGCCTTTGTGCAAGGAGGAACAGGAGGAGCACTGCCAGAGCTCTGCAAAATGACCTCCAGCAAGCCACAAATGTGCATGTGTCTACTCAAACAATCAGAAACAGACTCCATGAGGGTGGTATGAGGGGCCGACGTCCACAGGTGGGGGTTGTGCTTACAGACCAACACCGTGCAGGACATTTGGCATTTGCCAGAGAACACCAAGATTGGCAAATTCGTCACTGGCCCCCTGTGCTCTTCACAGATGAAAGCAGGTTCTCACTGAGCACATGTGACAGACGTGACAGAGTCTGGAGACGCCAAGGAGAACGTTCTGCTGCCTGCAACATCCTCCAGCATGACCGGTTTGGCAGTGGATCAGTAATGGTGTGGGGTGGCATTTCTTTGGGGGGCCGCACAGCCCTCCATGTGCTCACCAGAGGTAGCCTGACTGCCATTAGGTACCGAGATGAGATCCTCAGACCCCTTGTGAGACCATATGCTGGTGCGGTTGGCCCTGGGTTGCTCCTAATGCAAGACAATGCTAGACCTCATGTGGCTGGAGTGTGTCAGCAGTTCCTGCAAGACAAAGGCATTGATGCTATGGACTGGCCCGCCCGTTCCCCAGACCTGAATCCAATTGAGCACATCTGGGACATCATGTCTCCCTCCATCCACCAACCTCACGTTGCACCACAGACTGTCCAGGAGTTGGCGGATGCTTTAGTCCAGGTCTGGGAGGAGATCCCTCAGGAGACCATCCGCCACCTCATCAGGAGCATGCCCAGGCGTTGTAGGGAGGTCATACAGGCATGTGGAGGCCACACACACTACTGAGCCTCATTTTGACTTGTTTTAAGAACATTACATCAAAGTTGGATCAGCCTGTAGTGTGTTTTTCCACTTTAATTTTGAGTGTGACTCCAAATCCAGACCTCCATGGGTTAATAAATTTGATGTCCATTGATAATTTCTCTATCGTCCTAGTGGATGCTGGGGTTCCTGAAAGGACCATGGGGAATAGCGGCTCCGCAGGAGACAGGGCACAAAAAGTAAAGCTTTTCCAGATCAGGTGGTGTGCACTGGCTCCTCCCCCTATGACCCTCCTCCAGACTCCAGTTAGATTTTTGTGCCCGGCCGAGAAGGGTGCAATTCTAGGTGGCTCTCATAAAGAGCTGCTTAGAGAAGTTTAGCTTAGGTTTTTTATTTTACAGTGATTCCTGCTGGCAACAGGATCACTGCAACGAGGGACAGAGGGGAGAAGAAGTGAACTCACCTGCGTGCAGGATGGATTGGCTTCTTGGCTACTGGACATGAAGCTCCAGAGGGACGATCACAGGTACAGCCTGGATAGTCACCGGAGCCGCGCCGCCGGCCCCCTCGCAGATGCTGAAGCAAGAAGAGGTCCAGAATCGGCGGCTGAAGACTCCTGCAGTCTTCTAAAGGTAGCGCACAGCACTGCAGCTGTGCGCCATTTTCCTCTCAGCACACTTCACACGGCAGTCACTGAGGGTGCAGGGCGCTGGGAGGGGGGCGCCCTGGGAGGCAAATGTAAACCTATATAAGGCTAAAAATACCTCACATATAGCCCCCAGAGGCTATATGGAGATATTTAACCCCTGCCTAAATGCAATAAATAGCGGGAGACGAGCCCGCCGAAAAAGGGGCGGGGCCTATCTCCTCAGCACACAGCGCCATTTTCTCTCACAGAAAGGCTGGAGAGAAGGCTCCCAGGCTCTCCCCTGCACTGCACTACAGAAACAGGGTTTAAACAGAGAGGGGGGGCACTAAATTGGCGATATAAATATATTAAAGATGCTATAAGGGAGAAACACTTATATAAGGTTGTCCCTATGTAATTATAGCGTTTTTTTGGTGTGTGCTGGCAAACTCTCCCTCTGTCTCTCCAAAGGGCTAGTGGGGTCCTGTCCTCTGTCAGAGCATTCCCGGTGTGTGTGTGCTGTGTGTCGGTACGTGTGTGTCGACATGTATGAGGACGATGTTGGAGGAGGCGGAGCAAATTGCCTATGATGGTGATGTCACTCTCTAGGGAGTCGACACCGGTATGGATGGCTTATTTAGGGAATTACGTGAGAATGTCAACACGCTGCAAGGTCGGTTGACGACATGAGACGGCCGACAAACAATTAGTACCGGTCCAGGCGTCTCAGAAACACCGTCAGGGGCTTTAAAAACGCCCATTTACCTCAGTCGGTCGACACAGACACAGACACCGACACTGAATCCAGTGTCGACGGTGAATAAACAAACGTATTCCTTATTAGGGCCACACGTTAAGGGCAATGAAGGAGGTGTTACATATTTCTGATACTACAAGTACCACAAAAAAGGGTATTATGTGGGAGTGAAAAAACTACCTGTAGTTTTTCCTGAATCAGATAAAATAAAATGAAGTGTGTGATGATGCGTGGGTTTACCCCGATAGCAAATATTGGCGTTATACCCTTTCCCGCCAGAAGTTAAGGCGCATTGGGAAACACCCCTTAGGGTGAATAAGGCGCTCACACGCTTATCAAGTGGCGTTACCGTCTCCAGATACGGCCGCCCTCAAGGAGCCAGCTGATAGGCAGCTGGAAAAATATCCTAAAAAGTATATACACACATAAGGTGGTTATACTGCGACCAGCGATCGCCATCAGCCTGGAGATGCAGTGCTGGGTTGGCTTGGTCGGTTTCCCTGACTGAAAATATCTGATTGATATAGAGCATTTAATGGGATGCATTATATATTTATGTATGCGAGATGCACAGAGGGTTATGTGCACTCTGGCATCAAAATAAATGCGTGGTCCATATCTCCCAGAAGATGTCATGGACACGACAGTGGTCAGGTGATACATATCCCATACGACACATGGAAGTATGGCCGTATAAAGGGAAAGAGTTATTTGGGGTCGGTCCAACGGACCTGGGGGTCTCGGCAACAGCTGGAAATCCAACCTTTTTACCCCAAGTTACATCTCAGCAGAAACAGACACCGTCTTTTCAGCCTCAATCTTTCCGTTCCCATGAGGGCAAGCGGGCAAAAGGCCAGTCATATCTGCCCAGACATAGAGGAAAGGGAAGTAGACTGCAGCAGACAGCCCCTTCCCAGGAAAGGAAGCCCTCCACCGCGTCTGCCAAGTCCCCAGCATGACGCTGGGGCCGTGTAAGCGGACTCAGGTTAGGTGGGGGTGTAGTCTCAAGAGTCTCGACGCGCAGTGGGATCACTCGCAAGTTGACCCCTGGATCGTAATAGTATTATCCCAGGGGTACAGATTGGAGAGTCGAGACATCTTTTCCTCGCAGGTTCCTGAAGTCTGCGTTACCAACGGCTCCCTCCAACAGGGAGGCAGTATTGGGAAAAATTCACAAGCTGTATTTCCAGCAGGTGATAATCAAAGTACCCCTCCTACAACAAGGAAAAGGGTATTAGTCTTCCACACTATATTGTGGTACTGAAGCCAGACGGCTTGGTGAGACATAGTCTAAATCTGAAATCTTTGAACACTTACATAAAGGTTCAAATCAGGATGGAGTCACTCAGAGCAGTGATAGCGAACCGGAAAGAAGGGGACTATATGGTGTCCCTGGACATCAAGGATTACCTCCATGTCCAAATTTGCCCTTCTCAACAAGGGTACATCGGGTTCGTGATACAGAACTGTCAATATCAGTTTCAAAAGTTGCCGTTGAATTATCCACGGCACCCCGGGCCTTTACCAAGGTAATGGCCGAAAAGATGATTCTCTTCAAAGAAAAGGGGCATCTTAATTATCCCTTACTTGGACGATATCCTGAAAGGGGCAAGTCCAGAGAACAGTTGGAGGTCGGAAAAGAACTATCTAAAGTAGTTCTACGATAGCACGAGTGGATTCTAAATATTCCAAAAATCGCAGCTGTTTTTCCGATGATACGTCTGCTGTTCCTAGGAATGATTCTGGGCATAGTCCAGAAAAAGGTATTTCTCCTGGAGGGGAAAGCCAGGGAGTTATCCGACCTAGTCAGAAACCTCCTAAAACCAGGCCAAGTATCAGTGCATTAATGCACAGGAGGCCTGGGAAAAATGGTGGCTTCTTACGAAGCGATTCCATTCGGCAGATCTCACGCAAAACATTGTCAGGGAGATTTGCTGGACGAATGGTCCGGATCGCATCTTCAGATGCATCAGCGTATAACCCTGTCTCCAAGGACAAGGGTGTTTTTTCTGTGGGGGCTGCAGAGTGCTCATCTTCTAGAGGGCAGCACATTCAGCTTTCAGGACTGTGTTCTGGTGACCACAGATGCCAGCCTGAGGGGCTGGGGAGCAGTCACACAGGGAAGAAATTTCCAAGGAGGTGTGGTCAAGTCTGGAGATTTCTCTCCACATGAATATACTGGAGCTAAGGGCAAGTTACACTGCTCTGAGCTTAGGAAGACCTCTGCTTCAAAGTCAACCGGTGCTGATCCAGTAGGACATCATCATGGCAGTCGCCCACGTAAGCAGACGGGGCGGCACAAGAAGCAGGAGGGCAATAACTGCAAGGATTCTTCGCTGGGCGAAAGATCATGTGATAACACTGTCAGCAGTGTTCATTCCGGGAGTGGACGACTGGGAAGATTTCCTCAGCATGAATGAATTCCACCCGGAAAAGTGGGAACTTCATCTGGAAGTTTCCACATGATTGTAAACCATTGGGAAAGACCAAAGGTGGTTATGCTGGCGTCCCACATGAAGCGCCAGGTCTAGAGACCCTCAGGCAATAGCTGGGACGCTCTGGTAACACCGTGGGTGTACCAGTCGGTGTATGTGTTCCCTCCTCTGTTTTTCATACCCAGTGTATGGAAAATGATAGGAAGAAGAGGAGTAAGAACTATACTCGTGGCTCCGGTTTGGCCAAGAAGGACTTGGTACCCGGAACTTCAAGAGATACTAGGAAGGATCTTGATTCAGCAAGAATCATGTCTGTTCCAAGACTTACCGCAGCTGCGTTGACGCCAGGGCGGGGGAACGCCGGATCCTAAGGGAAAAAGGCATTCCGGAAGAGGTCATCCCTACCATGGTCAGAGCCAGGAAGGAGGTGACCGCACAACATTATCACCGCTTAGGTGAAAATATATGTTCCATAGTGTGAGGCCAGGAAGGCTCCACGGAAGAATTTCAACTAGGTTAATTCCTACATTTCCTGCAAACAGGAGTGTCTATGGGCCTAAAATTGGGGTCCATTAAGGTTCAAAATTTCGGCCTGTCGATTTTCTTCCAGAAAGAAAGTGGCTTCAGTTACTGAAGTCCAGAAGTTTGTTAAGGGAGTACTACAACCCCCTTCGATGTCTCCAGTGACACTGGGCGATCTCAATGTAGTTTTGGGATTCCTAAAATCACATTGGTTTAAACAACTCAAATCTGTGGATTTGTTATATCTCACATGGTAAGTGACCATGTTGTTGGTCCTGGCCTCGGCCAGGTGAGTGTCAGAATTGGCGGCTGTGTCTCACAAAGCCATATCTGATTGTCCATTCGGACAGAGCAAAGCTGCGGACTCGTCCCCAGTTTCTCCTGAAGGTGGTGTCAGCGTTTCACCTGAACCAGCTTATTGTGGTACCTGCGGTTACTAGGGACTTGGAGGACTCCAAGTTGCTGGATGTTGTCAGGGCCCTGAAAATATAGTTTCCAGGTCGGCTGGAGTCAGGAAATCTGGCTTGCTGTTTATCCTGTATGTACCCAACAAGCTGGGTGCTCCTGCTTCTAAGCAGTCGATTGCTCGTTGGATTTTTAGCACAGTTCAACTTGCACATTCTGTGGCAGGCATGCCACAGCCTAAATCGGTTAAGGCCCATTCCACAAGGAAGGTGGGCTCATCTTGGGCGGCTGCCCGAGGGGTCTCGGCATTACAACTCTGCCGAGCAACTACGTAGTCGGGGGAGAACACGTTTGTAAATTTCTACAAATATGATACCCTGGCAAAAGAGGACATGGAATTCTCTCATTCGGTGCTGCAGAGTCATCCGCACTCTCCCGCCCGTTTTGGGAGCTTTGGTATAATCCCCATGGTCCTTTCAGGAACCCCAGCATCCACTAGGACGATAGAGAAAATAAGAATTTACTTACCGATAATTCTATTTCTCGGAGTCCGTAGTGGATGCTGGGCGCCCATCCCAAGTGCGGATTATCTGCAATACTTGTACATAGTTATTGCTAACTAATTCGGGTTACTGTTGTAGTGAGCCATCTTTCAGAGGCTCCTCTGTTATCATACTGTTAACTGGGTTCAGATCACAGGTTGTACAGTGTGATTGGTGTGGCTGGTATGAGTCTTACCAGGGATTCAAAATCCTCCCTTATTGTGTACGCTCGTCCGGACACAGTACCTAACTGGAGTCTGGAGGAGGGTCATAGGGGGAGGAGCCAGTGCACACCACCTGATCTGGAAAAGCTTTACTTTTTGTGCCCTGTCTCCTGCGGAGCCGCTATTCCCCATGGTCCTTTCAGGAACCCCAGCATCCACTACGGACTCCGAGAAATAGAATTATCGGTAAGTAAATTCTTATTTTTTGTGTGATTTTGTTGTCAGCACATTCAACTATGTAAAGTTATAATAATAATATTTCATTCATTCAGATCTAGGATGTGTTATTTTAGTGTTCCTTTTATTTTTTTTAGACAGTGTGTATATATATATATATACACACACACCATACACATATACTGAATGAATGTAGTTTCTACAGAGCCTCTAATTTGCATATCAACAGATGTTCACATGCTTGCTGTTCCAGGGTGGTTGAACAGGTTTATTAACAATTCAATTGCCTATCTTGTAGCAAGCAGAGGGTTAACAAATCCTGGAAAGAAAAACAACCTCTATCATCTGTGTGTAATTTTTTTTTCATCAAGTATTTATCTCACTATTTCTCTCACTAGGCCCAACTGAAACACTGTTTATAATTGACTATGGCATGGGTTCATTAAATTCATTGGTAGCTTTTAAATGTTGATGAATTTGTACATATATTTTGTTTATTTGTGACAAAGGAAACAGATTTTTTAACAAACTGAAAGTCAGCTGTTAGCTAGATGGATAGAAAGTGACCTTACGTACATAAAATGGCCACTGCTCCTCCCCGTTCCCAAGCCATGTGCATGGACAAAATGGTGATCACACCATGTGGCCAGAATACACAAACACTCTATCCTTTGTCACAAATGAATCACAAATTATACAAGCACAGGAAGTTTGTTACTTCAGGCCTGCGTTAGCAGTATGCGAATATCCTCACCATGCTAACACAGCTATATCATACCTATGCACCAACTTTTAAATGCTCTTTAAATTTACTTAACAGATAAACAATCCAATCTAAATCAAACACAATATGGCTTATTGAACCTTGTGTAGCAACAATAAAAATACGCTGTAGCATTTCTAGTATTGTGCGTTTTTGTCACACTCACGCAACAAAGAAATATTTTGTCCCTTGATTCATATCAGCGCCTTACTGATAACACAAAAAAACAACGCATGTGGTTCAGCAGCATCTAGATGCAACCATTCTTAGCTGTTAGACCACAGCGTGTCTGTACTGCGCATCATTAAGTACGTCATATCGCGGCTGCGCGCCCCCAACTGTAAATTTCAGATTATTTCTAAATAAACATTTCAAATGCCAGCGTTAATATATGCTGCAGACGCAAGGTGCATCTTATTACCATATACGATTAAAGTGCGCTGTACGTCGCAAACACTATATCCCTCAAGAGAAAGCAAATATACACACACATTGTAGGCTGAGGACCAACTTTCAGAGATGTATATATTTGATATTTAAAGGGTATGCATACAATATAACATATGTACAGTATATCATTCAGTTATAATATATATATATAGTTGCAGAGTTACAATTACACAAGAAGCAGTTGTAGTTATATAAGGATCTGTTACAGCCAGCATACTTCACCCTATTGCTCAATGCACAGTCCTCTCCATCTGTGAATCTGCACCAATGGCAATGAAAACAGAGCTTCCTGGGTGAGGGGAAATACCTATATACTGTGTACTGGAGAGGTACATGTCTGAGACTGAGTCTGCTGTTATTGGTCCAGGGGAGGGAGATCTCTCACTCATGATGTGTTATTGGTCAGTTCATATGCAAGCAACGTCCAGCCTTGAAGATGCAATCATAGGGGTTAGCCATGCTGTCTTTCAGGAAGTTCTTTTGTTCACCTTAGAATGTGGCTTCATATTCATACATTCAATCACAACTAATCGTTGCAATGTGCTGCAATCTACCCATAGCCATCAAATCAACACACATTCCCCTGATCATTTTGACACTAAGCATGATATGTTCCGTTCCAATAATACATATATATATGATGTTATAACTCTCATATATAAATACATTATAATGTCTGGTGTTTGACATGTTTAATTTATGTGTTGTATGAAATATGTTTTGAATATATCTTTGTGGCTTGTCTGTGTGAATGCGTATGCTACCATATATCGCTGTGCACCCTGCGTGTATGCGCACGCACAGAGGCCCATCTGTTTGGAGTTTGTAGGTGGTGTGTATGTAATATTTTTGACTTCGACACGACCTATAGTGGTCGACCTAAACATTGTCGACCTAGACAGTGTCGATCTTCAGACCGGATCCCATCTAAACAGCATGTAGAATGCTTAAGCGTCCTGTAAATCCACGGCGCTGTCGAGGCAGGCGGCTTTACAGAGGAGACTAGCTCAGTATGTTCCAGATCAGCGCAGCTGTGTGTAATGTGGTCCAAAGGCTGATAGGGAGTGAGGGAGGAGAGATGCAGCTCCAGGGTGGGAACATTTGCAGTAAATAGCGCCTGGGGCTGGGGGGAGGGGCTACAGGTCAGAGCCTTATCCCCTCTGCTGGACTTCACCACCGGGTACTGCGGGGTCTATATTAAATAGATTTTAGGAAATCCAACCTGCGCCCCATGCCCCGGTGGATATAGTGGGGTCCCTGCCTGGCAACAGTGTCCATGGCAGTGGCGCGGTCCATCTCCGGGGACCGCGCTGGATCGCTATTTAGTCAGGTCCCACCTGGGGGACCCTCTTAGCTCCTCCCTGCATCTGCGATCCTGGAGAGTAGCGGCGGGTGTGTGCGTGGATGAAGCTGGAGCCCTCCGCTTTAAGTACCCGGCAACCAAGGCGCGGGAGTATACAGCGCCGCTGGGGGAGGTGAGGGAGCCACAGCACGCTATGTCAGAATGACATAGCACTTTAAAGTGCCTGTGCTGCGGCCCTTGAAGTCTTCTTTTCTTCAGAAAAGGTCTTTACAGGGCTGCCTAGCGCAGCCCTCCCTGTTAGCATCCTGCACTGCAGGCACCAACTTACAAACTGAGCTCCTGTGCACGGAGGCAGGGTTATAGAGGAGGCGGTGCAAGGCATCCTGGGAACATTCAAAGCTTTAGCCTGTTGGTGCCTCTGATCAAGATCCGACTCTACACCCCAATGTTATTCCCTGTGGAATACCAGTGTACCCCGTTGCAGAAATCCAGATGTTTCTTCTCCTCTAATTGGATAACCCCCTTGGCAAGAGCAGACTACTGGGGCTCTGCCCACAAGTATAGTAACTGAACTGCAGAGACTGCCTGGAAGAAAAGAGGGGTCGAAGGGCTCCAGCTCTGCTCCCTTGTAGAGTACACAGCAATTATGTGGGAAGGGGCTGGCCACTGGGTGCCTCATCTCTGCGCTGGATATCATTGACAGCCCAAGACCACATATTAACATGGGCAAATAGGGGTGGCAGAATGATGCAGACACTGTGGGGCCAGGCTGACAGCGGCTTGCCCATCCCCATATTTGGTCGTCAAGCTCTGCCCCCGTCTACAGTGGTTTTGCACACTCACAGTATGTTACAGTGGAGGTGCTGCAGTATGTTAATGTGGAGGTGGCAGGTGCAGCTTAAATTTTGGGATGGGGAAGAACCGCTGCGTGCGAATGGGTCGGAATGACCCCCATGGTTTTGCCTATTAGAGAACAATTTTGCTGCTGCGATCAGGTCTGAATAAGACTCTTGATCGTAGCTGCAACTTAGTTAGCAGTTGGGCAAAACCATGGGCCTAATTCAGACCTGATCACTAGCAAGAGATGTTTGCACTGCTGCGATCAGATAGTCGCCGCCTACAGGGGAGTATATTTTAACTGTGCAAGTGTGCAAATGTATGTGTAGCAGAGCTGTACAAACAGATTTTGTGCAGTCTCTACACAGCCCAGGACTTACTCAGCCGCTGCGATCACTTCAGCCTGTCCGGGACCGGAATTGACGTCAGGAACCCTCCCTGCAAACACTTGGACACGCCTGCATTTTTCCAAACACTCCCTGAAAATTGTCAGTTAACACCCACAAAAGCCCTCTTCCTGTCAATCTCCTTGCGAACGACCGTGTGAACGGACCCATTGCACAAACCATCACTGAGCGGTGATCCGTTTTGTACCCGTTCAACGCGCCTGCGCATTGCGGTGCATGCGCAGATTAGACCTGATCGTCCGCTGTGTGAAAACACAGCCTAGCGATCAGGTCTCAATTAGGCCCCATGTGCACTGCTGGGGGGAGGGGGGGGGGGGGGGGTAGCTGATGTAACATGTGCAGAGAGAGTTAGATTTGGGTGAGGTGTCTGCAAACTGAAATGTAAACTGCAGTGTAAAAATAAAGCAGCCAGTATTTACCCTGCACAGAAACAATATAACCCACCCAAATCAAAAAGGGCCCTACACACTGGCCGATTTTCGGAAAGATATGAACGATCTCGTTCATAAATGAACGAGAACTCGTTCATATCTTTCAGTGTGGAGACTCCAGCGATGAACGATGCGCGTCCCCGCGCTCGTTCATCGCTGGTCTCCCGTCGGCTGTGCATGCAGGCCAATATGGACGATCTCGTCCATATTTGCCTGCACTTCAATGCAGCCGCGTGACGGGGGGAGTGAAGAAACTTCACTCCCCCCGTCACTGCCCCCCCCGCCGCCGGGTCGCTCGTCGGCCGTATCCGCCGTCGGGCAGCTCGGCGGCGGGTCGGCCAGTGAGTAGGGCCCTTTACTCTCTCTGCACATGTTATATCTGTCCCCCCCCCCCCCCAGCAGTGCACAAGGAGGGTCATTCCGACCCGATCGCTCGCTGCAGTTTCTCGCAGCGCAGTGATCGGGTCGGAATTGTGCCTGTGCCGGCGCCGCAGTGTGCCGGCGCATGGCAGCCGTCGTTGTCTAGCGATCGCCTCTAAGTCATGGCAGCCGTCGTTGCCTAGCGATCGCCTCTGAGTCTACCCCTCCCCTTAGAATGTAAGCTCTCACGAGCAGGGCCCTCTTCCCTCATGTGCTTATCCTTTTTCTTACTTTAATAATCTTCAGCTGCACCAAATCCAGCAGTCTTCTGCCACCTGATACTTATTCCAGTGTCATCTGCTGATGTAATTACGTTTATTTACCCTATACTTGTCCTATACTGTCATCAACTGTAAGTTGCTGTTTTCCTGTTTATTTGTTTATGTACTCTGTAATTGGGCGCTGCGGAACCCTTGTGGCGCCATATAAATAAAGGATAATAATAATAATAAAAGGAGAAGTTGTAATGAGAGTAAATGCAAAACAATGTTTTTTTGTAGGCTGCTCTGAAAATTTTGGATAAAGGGCATTATTCAGCATGTGTTGTAGTTGTGCGAAAACCCGCACAACTACAACTCACTCTACTAGCATGCGGGGGAATGTCCGCATGCCGGGTCCTGCCCCCCCTCCCGAAATACGAGCCCCCTGCCTCCGCAGCCCAGCTTAACTGTTGCCTCCTGCCGCAAGTTGTCCGGTCTTACCTGCGTTGTCTGAACCGCGCACCCCCCCAACGCAGCGTCGATGCCCCTGCCCACTCCGCAAATGCCTCTGCCTCTCACTCAGGCAAAGGCGTTCGCGTAAGTGAGGTGCCGTCACACCTCACAGGGGCTTCAATATGAAAACGCAATGCTGATGTGTTCCATACTGAATGAGGCCCAAAGTATGACCATTATGACTAAGTAGTGGATGATTTTATTATAGGTTATCATGAAAGGGTGGACAGTAAAAGGTATGTGAATAGCCCTTAAGTACTAATTTTTCAAAGGAAAGGAAAAAACTATCGTAAGTGTAATCAGATTAAAATTACTACTAAGGAAGTGGAGATATTATATTTTTATTTCTGTAATGAATATTACAACACAGATAGACTCCTTTCATAATACCTTAAAGAATCAATCTGCTTATTATTATATTTATCCAGCATAACTGCAAGGAGGGAATCCAGTTAGCTGCAAACAGATCCCAGCGTACAAAAACAAAAACAGCGCTTCCATAGAATTGTGTAAAATTTATTCAATTGCACATGTAAATAAGATAAACTAAAATCACAATACCGGCCAGTATTGAATCTTTAAATAACTATCTCATATGAACAGGTAATAAATTTACATAACCACATACATTAAATTTTTAAAAATTAATATAGCAACTTCTCAATGGACAATTCAATCCAAATCCATAGGTACATTAGTCCCGGTGTTAGTAAGACTCCTAGGATTATTAAAGTTCCTACAAGCAGCAGAAATCAGTGCACTGATATTGAAGCAGATGTTAATCAAGCTGTATTAGTATGTTATTTAGCCATTTTAATGCGTTTGTTTTGCAGAGAGACAATGGTGCTATACAGCGTAGCAAAAGCGGCTTTTATCACCTGATTAACCAGTTTTTTAAATGGGTGGTTAATGACTTCTCCCGGCTCCTGATGCTTTTAAACCTTTAAAATGTGCCATATCTGGAGGGTCCAATTCCGGGACTGTTTGTGGTGAATTCCGCGTGCTTTGTAGAAATAGCCGGTACTGGACCAAGGTGACATCTTACGCGTTTCTCCGCCTACAATGCATCAGCGGCTTCCTCAGAGACGATGTGAATCTGTGTCTCTGTGCTCGCATTTAAATAGCGTTAATTTCCCACTTCCTGTGCCTTACGTCCACTCTCCAAGCCTCGTTTCGAGCTGGACTGCGAGGGCATGCGCAGTGTATATGGGTGACGTCTATTGGTCATATGTCTGCTTTCCAAGCCTCTTTCTCATGTCCGAATGTCAATTGCTTCCTCTTCTAATGAATATATCTTATATTCCACTTAGTTGTATAATGCGCTCCATATTTAGCATCATTATGCCTTTAATATAACTTTTTATTACCCTACATAATAAAACAGTTTTAAATCTATAGCACAGAAACACAATATATTAATATGAGTTATATTGTTCAATCAAAATTCAATATAAAAATAAATAATAATAATAAGTATAATACATTACCATTGCAAACATTCGTTTGTTTATTTATTGGTGCAAAAATTTTTATTATTACAGACGTCAGTCAGGTGTATCGCTGATCCACAATATACGTATACTTTATATATCTCTCTGGGGTATTCCCATTGAATTTCTCAATATCCACCCCCAGCATAGGTCATATCATTCAAAAAAAATATCAATTAAACTTTGCTCCACCTATATATATATTTCCATAATTACACAAACAATGCACAACCCTATATAGGATTTTAAACTTATAACCCTACATAGATGTACAGGAGAGGACAAGAACAAGAAAAAAGGAAGAAGGAGGTATGATATAATATGAGTCCAGGGGAGTCCAGAATTTTCAATTCAATCTCTAAACATATGCCTAACCAAGACGTAATCGATTTAGACCCAGATTATACCATATCACATTCCCCAAGATTGACCATAATATAGCTTATAACAGTGGAGAATCAAACGGAGGCCATCAGGAACTTTACCAAAGGAAAGGGTAAAAATACAAGAAATATCCTAAATACAGTATTTTTAGGGGTAGACATAATTCATATAGTTGATACACCATCACTATGTATCCTAATACTGGAGTCCCTAGACATTATTCAACTCCACTGTCATTAAGCCCCCCAGGTGTTAGAGTCCCCAATACATATATCCAATATGCCTCTCGTTTACATAGTTGTTTAAACCTATTCCCCCCCCCCCCCGTTTAGTTAGTCCTATTTGCTCTATTGCCTTCACCGTTACTTTAGCCATACTTTGTTTCTGACAACTAGAGATATGAGATGATAAGGGGTGTAGTTTTGAACCCTTTTGGATGTTTCTTCGATGTTCGAAAAAAATCGCACATGAAGCGTGCGGATTGTTCGACCTACGTACTGTTTACCACAGCCACAGGTGATCAGGTAAATTACAAAGACAGACTTACAGTTGAGGAATTTCTTAATTGGAAATATTTCTCCGTTCATAAACGAACAGAAATTTATACTTTTTCTAGGGGATTACTTACAGGTAGTACATTCAAATTTCCCACATTTATGAAATCCGACTGGTTTCTGTGGTAACCAGGTGTTCTTAGATTGATTTAGCGCAGTGGGATTTACAAAATGACTTTGTACCAATCTAGACTTTAAATTTTCCGATTTTCTAAAAATCACCCTTCCCTCTAGACTAATTTCCTCTTTCAATAGGTCATCCATACCAAGTATGGAGATGTTTTTCTTTATGATCTTTTTAATCTCACTCGCATGGCTATTAAACTGGGTGACAAAAAACGCTGATTTTGATTCTCCATCTTTCCTTTTAAATTCTGAACTAGTAGCATCATGTCTAAGCTCTAGAAGTTTAGTCCTTTCCATCTTTTCTACCTCCATACTCGCTTTCAACAATAGATCTTTAGGATATCCCTGTTTTTCGAAAGAGGTTAACATGTCAGTCGCTTGCTGTCTATATGTAGCTTCTATAGAACAATTTCTCTTAAGTCTAACCAACTGACTCTTTGGAACATTATTCTTCCAACTTCTTAAATGTGAGCTATTATAATTTAGATACCTACTTTGGTCAACTGGTTTTATATACGTCTCAGTGACCAGACAATTGTCTCTTACTGTAAGTGTAATATCCAAAAAATTAATAGTGACCGTGCTAAAGGAACAGGTGAATTTCAAACCAAACAAATTCTAATTTAAACTTAAAGTGAAAGCATGCAGTGAAGCTTAATCTCCACCCCAAATAAAAAATAAGTCTATATATCTGCCATAGAGGACCAGGCTCTCCCCGAGTCCGCCACCCCACACATGTTGCTCCTCCAGGAGCCCCATGTAGAGGTTCGCGAAACTCGGGGCGAACCTGGTCCCCATGGCAGTCCCCCGTGTTTGTAGATAAATAGATGAATCAAACGTAAAATATTTGTAAGTATAAATCTAATTGATTCTAATATAAAGCCAGTGTTTCTGTTATATTTTTATAATTTTTCAAATAGTGTTCTATTGCTTGAATACCTAACTCGTGCGGAATGTTCGAATACAATGATTCTACATCATATGTTACCAGGTAGTATCCTGGCTTCCATACCACCCGGTTTATCATATTTAAAAAACCTTTTGTATCTTTAATATGTGATTTAAGCTGACCTACATACAAGGAGGGAATCCAGTTAGCTGCAAACAGATCCCAACGTAAGTGCAGCTGTATACCGTACTTACGGTTCCACAGGACTTGCACATTTTTGTGTTCAGCCCGATAGGGCTGCGAGCAAAAATGTGTGAGTCCAGCACTAGAAGGTGCTGCACAGGGTGGAGAGTTAAGGTGCCATCATAAGGGCAGCTAGCACCCCCCGCGATCTGTTCATGGCTAATAGAATTCCGCCATATTATTTGCAAAGGTATTTAATGTGTAGTGCTCATTTTGTTACGTTTCTTAATCATTGAACAGTTTCTCTTGGTGTAAGATCAGGACAGACTTGTTGCCAATTGTATATACTGTACTTGCTAAAATGATTCACTTCACGCAGCAGCTATTTTAGCAAAATTACAACTGTACTATACTTATGACCATATTAGGATTATTCTAACTTGTGAGAAACAGTACAGTTATTCTGTGCCTTCTAATGTCAACGATAACTTACCGTTTTGTAGGTTAGCATCTGTAATGATACTCTCCCAGTTTAGTGTATATAACTGCCCATCATTCAATTACTGTGTGATAATAAGAAAACAAAAACAAAAAAACCCAGTGCTTAGGAATAAAACGAGATTTATGGTAAGAACTTACCGTTGTTAAATCTCTTTCTGCAAGGTACACTGGGCTCCCCAAGGATTAACATCGGGGTGTACAGCGCTGCCTCCTCTATAACCCTGCCTCCGTGCATAGGAGCTCAGTTTCTTTAACCAGTCCAATGCAGTAGCAGGTACCAGAGACGACAATCAATCCGAGCAGAAGCCGGCTTACGAACCTTCAACATAGTTTGAATGACCGCCTCAGAAAAACCCTTGGCCCTCAAGACGGAAGCTTCAAGAGCCATGGCATCAAAGCCAGATGGGCCAAGTCCTGGTAAACACAAGGGCCCTGAACGAGGAGGTCTGGTCGTTGTGGAAGTAGAAGGGGCAGGGCCGGATTAACAATGAGGCTGATGGAGCTGCAGTTTCAGGCCCACTATCCAAATAGGCCCACCACATCTGCACACTGTTGTGCTGCAGTAGACAGGAAAAAAAATTCCTTCTACTGCAGTCTCTCAGCGGCCCAAAGAAACAAAAACAAAAAAAGTGTAAAGACGGCGCTTCACTTCAAAAGGTGCTGCAATCCACCAGACAGGGTGGTCACCTGTATCCCAATATAGTTCAGTTAATGTTCAAATATTTGCTGTGGTACGCTCCCTGGGTTTTAGAGACAGTATTCTCAGTCCAATGAAGAAATGTCCACAACCACTATTCCAAAAGGAAATGGGATCCGTAAATCTTCTATTCAGCAAAACTTCACCACTCCAACAAATGGAGAATCCCCACAATATAAGGAGAAAAGTGCATATAGTGAAGTACAATTTTAATAATCTTCAGCGGAATAACAAAGTGCAAGTGGCATAAAATCACAAATGTGCAAAAATAGCAGGTACAATAAATAGTAAGTAAAATAAATCTGGAATCCACCACAGATTGGCAGATCAGCGTACCAGAGCTTGTGGGGTGTCAAGTTGCCCACCCAAACTTGCATGAGATGTCACTTCCAGGGATTTTCAGCAACAATCAGCGGATAAGGGCTCTCGGCTGTTTGAATCCCCTCTGGCAGTGGAAGGTCCCTCCAATCAGTCACCAAAGCGTTTCAGCCCTTTATGAGCCTTTCTCAAGGTGTGCGGTGTGTTTGGGGTGTGAGGTACTTATAAACCCCTCAGTGTGATCTGATTGGATGGATTTCCACATGAATTAAAAGTCTCCCTAGCGCTATCTTGTTTTAATATATTTTACTACAGCCTCTTATATAGACTCTCTTTTATAATCCCTGATGTTCTGCCGCTGGTATTTGGATTCTAAACGGCTAAAATTCTTATTCCGGGTCATCACGTGGCCGGATGAGTATCTCTAGTAATCCGGCCCTCCGTGATTATCGTCACCTGCCGCTATTTAGGAAATGGTATACTTCCTGTGTGTGGAACGCAAGACCCGCTTGCATTCCACAATACATTTCCCGCTGGCTAGATGGATATAATGAATAAACGGACTGAAGCGTGCTTCCGGTATGTGGAACGCACTACCGCTTGCATTCAACAGTACAAGCCCCGCTGGCCAGACGGGTATATTGAGCAAGCGGACTGTATAATTCTATGGAGAAAATAGAAAATGGAATATAAGGGACCTCCAACTAATACTGATTATAAAAAAAATACATAATTATAATACATAGATTGAAGTATAAGAAGTAAAGAGTTGAACCATATAAATAATCATAAAAACCATTTAAATATTCATAAAAACCATTTAAGTTCAAAGTCCATGTTTAACCCTTTGGGATTTAAGGTTCCAATTTCATATATTAATTTCATCTCTGTTTGCGCTAGCAACTCCTCCCCATTATTACACATGGATACTTACCATTCATAAGGAAAGATGCTTGGCTGAACAACAGCCAGCTGAACAGGCTTTATTATAAGGGCTTTTTTTAAAAGGGTTATGAAAATATTACAATATAGACTTACCCAGGACTTCTACATAGTGGCTGTATGTTTGCCATATACTGAAGGGCTGTGCCGGACCAATATGACAATTGCTCTCCTTTCTCTGCAGGTAATCTACACTCCTTTGTATTTTGGATCTGCTCAGAATATATATGCATCAGTGATAGTGTTATTATAACTAGGTAATCTACACTCCTTTGCATTTTGGATCTGCTCAGAATATATATGCATCAGTGATAGTGTTATTATAACTAGGTAATCTACACTCCTTTGCATTTTGGATCTGCTCAGAATATATATGCATCAGTGATAGTGTTATTATAACTAGGTAATCTACACTCCTTTGCATTTTGGATCTGCTCAGAATATATATGCATCAGTGATAGTGTTATTATAACTAGGTAATCTAAACTCCTTTGCATTTTGGATCTGCTCAGAATATATATGCATCAGTGATAGTGTTATTATAACTAGGTAATCTACACTCCTTTGCATTTTGGATCTGCTCAGAATATATATGCATCAGTGATAGTGTTATTATAACTAGGTAATCTACACTCCTTTGCATTTTGGATCTGCTCAGAATATATATGCATCAGTGATAGTGTTATTATAACTAGGTAATCTACACTCCTTTGCATTTTGGATCTGCTCAGAATATATATGCATCAGTGATAGTGTTATTATAACTAGGTAATCTACACTCCTTTGCATTTTGGATCTGCTCAGAATATATATGCATCAGTGATAGTGTTATTATAACTAGGTAATCTACACTCCTTTGCATTTTGGATCTGCTCAGAATATATATGCATCAGTGATAGTGTTATTATAACTAGGTAATCTACACTCCTTTGCATTTTGGATCTGCTGAGAATATATATGCATCAGTGATAGTGTTATTATAACTAGGTAATCTACACTCCTTTGCATTTTGGATCTGCTCAGAATATATATGCATCAGTGATAGTGTTATTATAACTAGGTAATCTACACTCCTTTGCATTTTGGATCTGCTCAGAATATATATGCATCAGTGATAGTGTTATTATAACTAGGTAATCTACACTCCTTTGCATTTTGGATCTGCTCAGAATATATATGCATCAGTGATAGTGTTATTATAACTAGGTAATCTACACTGTCAGTTTGTATATCATAAGCTATATTGTATTCTAGGATGAAACTGTTTTGCAGCTTTATATAGTTGGTAACTGCTATCTTAGTATTTGTTTTAGTTGAGTTTTATGGCATGCCCTGTAAACGGGGGTGGGTTGTTAGGCCTTGATTGCAATTACTAGAGACACATGGATACTTACCATTCATAAGGAAAGATGCTTGGCTGAACAACAGCCAGCTGAACAGGGCTTTATTATAAGGGCTTTTTTTAAAAGGGTTATGAAAATATTACAATATAGACTTACCCAGGACTTACCAGGACGAAAACAGACGGAAACAACCCACAGACAAAACAGAAAACATCATCCCTTCCTTACATTCCCAATCATCTGTGTATTTCAGCGTATGTAAATATTTTACCAACTAAAATCCTCATGACCTCTAAGAACAAAATGCAACCAATTTGGTAGACAACTATATACATTGTGATTTACATGTGATTGTACATACCTGTTTGTCACTTTGCTCTATAATGCACAGTTAACATACAGCAGAAAACACTGATTTCATCTCAAACTAACTATGTTCCACAAATTGATTTTCTGCATTGCTCTTCATGGAGTATTCATAAAGGCCATTGCATCATTCAGTCTCCCAGCAACTCACCCCTCTGTACATGTTGCCCCCTCAATTCTACACTCCCCTCTTATTAGCACTCATGAGCTTTTTACTTCCCTATACTCATTGACAATAACATCTACAACCTCTCACCATAAAAAACTTTCACAAACCTCTGACACCCACATTTATCTCTCTCTTCTGCTTCTGATAGCTGGTGACATTTCACCAAATCCAGGACCCAGCAACTTGCATCACTCGCATTCACCTGATTCACAGCAACATAGAAATCCAGCTAACCTCATAAACATCACATGTCTTCCATCACCCTCCAGATCACTAAAATGTGCCTTATGGAATGCACGCTCTGTTTGTAACAAATTAACATCCATCCATGACCTCTTCATATCTAACAACATCAATCTGCTGGCTATAACAGAAACCTGGCTCACACAATCTGACACAGCCTCCCCTGCAGCACTGGCACATGGTGGTCTCCACTTTACACACACCTCCAGACCCGATAACCATAAAGGAGGAGGAGTTGGACTTTTACTTTCCCAATCTTTTGCATATACTGTTCTACCACAGGTTCCATCACTCACATTTACATCATTTGAAGTACATTCCATTAGGGTTTACTCTCCTTTCTCTCTGCGTGTTGCAGCTATCTACCGCCCACCTGGGCATCCAAAACAATTTTTTGAAGATTTTTCTGCCTGGCTCCCTCACTTCCTATCCTCTGACATCTCCACCATTATCATGGGTGATTTCAATATTGCTATTGATTGTCCAAAATCTGCTGCGCATGCCTCCAAACTACTCTCTCTAACCTCCTCTCTTGGCCTCTCCCAATGGACTGACTCCTCTACTCATCAGGCGGGCCACTGCCTTGATCTAGTATTCACCAGACTATGCTCCATCGCTGAACTCACCAACACTCCTTTCCCCCTCTCAGATCACAACCTTATCACCTGCATGCTTTCCTCTGTTAATTCAAACCCTGTGTTGCGGAAGTTCTCCAATCTTCCTCAAACTCGCAGAAATATTAACACAATTAATCTTCAAGAACTTTCCACTTCACTCCAACAACTGCTTTCACCTATTTCTGCATTCACCTCTCCTGAGATGGCTGTATCACACCTTAATGAGACTCTAGAACTAGCCCTTGATGAAGTGGCTCCAGCTACCCATCACACTCCACGTAGGCATAGATGTCAACCATGGCACTCCAAATTAACAAGACAACTACAAAAACTCAGACGAAAACTTGAACGTCAGTGGCGTAAATCTCGTATTTCAAGTGACTTCCTCACATATAAGACAGTCTACCATTCTTATAAAAATGCCCTGGACACTGCCATACAAACATATTTCCAAACTCTTATCTCTGCTCAAGCCTCTAACCCCAAACGACTCTTTAATACATTTAAATCACTTCTGAATCCTCCCGCACCTATCCCACCAGCCACTATCAAGGCACAGGATCTTGCTTCCTACTTCAAGGAGAAGATTGCTAAGATCCGAGATGAAATGGTATGCTCTTCGGCAGCCAGTGACCTGCTCCGTTCTTTACCTGAACCCTCTGGCACTCTTTCTTCATTTGATCCCACAAATGAAGATGAAGTATCATCACTCTTCTCATCCTGCTTCTCTACTACCTCTCCTCTTGATCCTTTACCCTCACAAATACGTAAAGCTCTGTCTCTGGTGCTCATCCCTACCTTAACTAACATCTGTAATCTCTCTCTCTCTACTGGTATTTTTCCTTCACTCTTCAAGCATGCAGTGATTACTCCTATTTAAAAAAAACAAAATTCTGACCCTAATGCTCTCTCAAACTACCGCCCTATCTCTCAGCTCCCTTGTCTCTCTAAGCTACTTGAGAGACTTGCCTACACTCGACTCACACACTCTCTTAACTCATACACTTTGTTGGACCCACTTCAGTCAGGCTTCCGTTCCCAACATTCCACAGAGACGGCACTGACTAAAGTGGTTAATGATTTGGTCACTACGAAGTCTAAAGGCCACTACTCACTACTTATTCTTCTAGACCTATCTGCTGCATTTGACACTGTAGACCACTCTCTTCTCATACAGACACTACAATCCCTAGGTCTTAAAGACACAGCCCTTTCTTGGTTCCTATCGTACCTATCTAATCGCTCCTTCAGTGTTCGCTTCTCTGAATCTACCTCCTCTTCGCTACCTCTTTCAGTTGGAGTACCGCAAGACTCAGTCTTGGGTCCTCTGCTTTTCTCTATCTATACCTCATCTCTTGGTAAACTAATCAGCTCTTTTGGTTTTCAGTATCATCTGTACGCAGATGTTACTCAAATCTACCTATCCTCCCCTGACTTGTCCCTATCTGTACTGGACCGTGTCACTGAATGCCTTTCTGCCATCTCATCCTGGATGACATCTCGCCACCTCAAACTTAATATTTCAAAGACAGAGTTAATTATATTTCCACCGGCCAATAGTAGGTACCAACCTGATATCTCTATCACTGTTGAAAACTTGACTATCTACCCTACCCCACAAGCTCGCTGCCTAGGTGTCATCCTTGACTCTGATCTGTCCTTTGTTCCCCACATTCAATCTGTCTCAAGATCATGTTACATGCATCTAAAAAACATATCCAAAATACGACCATACCTTACACAAGACACTGCAAAAACTCTAATCCACGCTCTCATTATCTCCCGCATTGATTATTGCAATAGTCTCCTAACTGGTCTTCCCAAAACGAGACTCTTACCACTACAATCCATTCTGAATGCAGCGGCGAGGCTTATCTTCCTCGCTAGACGTTCATCGTCTGCAGATCCACTCTGTCAGTCCCTCCATTGGTTACCTGTACTCTACCGCATTCAATATAAAATACTTTTACTCACACACAAGGCCATTAACCAAACTACACCAACGTACATCACTTCGCTTATCACAAAATATCTCCCAACCCGACCTCTTCGCTCTTCACAAGACCTGCGTCTCTCATCCACACTCATTACTCGCTCCCACTCACGACTGCAGGACTTTCATCGGGCTGCACCCACTATGTGGAATGCCCTACCACGCACAATAAGACTCTCCTCTAGTCTCCAAACCTTCAAGCGTTCCCTCAAAACTCACCTCTTTAGGCAAGCTTATCACATTCCAGAACCGCCCACATAACTTTCATAAACCTTCCTATCAAATTACATCCACTCTATACAGTCCACACATATCCTCACATGTCTTTTCATTCTATGCAATAGATAGCACCTTTCCTTGTGTACATATGCCTATTTCCCTATAGATTGTAAGCTTGCGAGCAGGGCCTTCCTACCTCTATGACTGTTATCACCCAGTTTGTTATTGTTATTTCAAATTGTAAAGCGCAACGGAATTTGCTGCGCTATATAAGAATCTGTTAATAAAATAAATAAATAATAATAATAATAATTATTCCTTCACCAGTAATTCTGTACTGCTTTAATCCCTATAATTTTTGTCAAGCCATCACATTTATTTTTATGGATTTCCTTAAAGTGATTCGAGACAGAGTGAGTAGTTAGACCTTTTTCTATATCTCTAATGTGTTCTGCCCATCTTACTTTTAGCGATCTGGATGTATGTCCAATATATTGCAGACCACATTTACACTCCATGAGATAAATGCAATTCTTGGTATTACATGTAATAAAATCTCTAATTTCATACTGTTTTCCTGTGGATGATGACTTACAATTCTCAATTTTTGATACCTGTGTAGTGTGTGATTGGCACATCTTACATAAACCACATCTGTGGAAACCTTTCGTTTTTATTCTATTGGATTTTTTGAGGGGGATAGCACTTCTGACGTTTTTTTGCCTTAGATTGGGAGCTCTTCGATAAATAAATTTTGGTTCAGATGGGATAATGGTTTTTAGTATGGGATCTCGTGAAAGGAGGTGCCAGTGCTTTCTAACAATTTTTTCCTTGCCCTTATATTGGCTATTGAAGGATGTAATAAATGGCAATACCATTTCCTCTGAATTGTCACTCATTTTAGGTCTAAGGGTATTTTCCCTATCCATCTGCGTGAACTTTTCAATGTATATATTCATTGTCTCTTCCTGATACCCTTTTACCAAAAACTTATCTTTCATGTCATTGGCTTGTTCTTTAAAAATCTCCACTTCTGTGCAATTCCTTCTCATTCATCTAAACTAGCCCTTCGGTATATTTCTAATCCAATTGGGATGATGATTACTCCCAGGTGGGATGTAGGAATTGCTGTCTGTGGATTTAAAAAATTATCTAGTGTGAATTTGTCCTTCTTTAATATATATGGTTAGGTCCAAAAAGTTAATCTCGATCTTGCTCGTATTAAAAATTAGATTAATATTAAAATCATTAAAATTCAATAATTTGCAGAAATCTTCTAAAGATTCACTCTCTCCTTCCCATATAAAAATGATGTCGTCAATAAACCTACTGTATACCAAAATTTAATATTAGGCAGGAAGGTATTGTTCCCCCAAATATGAACATCTTCCCATAGGCTCATGGAGAGATTAGCGTATGAGGGTGCAAATCGAGTCCCCATGGCAGTGCCCCTTATCTGTTGATAAAATTTCCCGTTGTACCAAAAGAAGTTATTATTTAAAATGAAATCAATGCCTTCTAATAAAAAAGGGATTACATTTATATTAGTCTCATTCTTTTCCAGATGGTATTGGACTGCTTGTGTACTTTTCTTATGATCAATAATAGTGTACAAGCTACTGACGTCTGCAGCGCATAAAATGGAATTTTCATTCCAATACACTGTTTTTAATTTATTTTAAATATCCGTGGTATCCTTAATATAAGATTTAATTTTTAACACCTCTGGTTGCAAATGATAATCAATAAAATGGGATAGGTTGGATGTGACAGAGTTCGTTCCTGCTCGTTCCTATTCGATTTGGAATAGTGGTTGTGGACATTTCTTCATTGGACTGAGAATACTGTCTCTAGAACCCAGGGAGCGCACCACAGTCTCTCAGCGGCTGTCCGAGGCCCCGCCCCCAGCTGCAACACCACCCACCACTCCAACAAGGTAGATCAAACTCCACTGCTGGCTCAGGCATTTTACCTATGATGGCGGCGAGTGGAATATAGCCTTTCCTGGTCCACATACACGAAAGGGTTTGGCGCCTCCTCCACACATATAACAGAGAGATGCCGCCCCCAGGAGCGTCCTGGCCGTGGCTAGGTTTACCCAGCACAACACGCCCACTGGCTATCTCTACACTGACTAATGGCAGCAGGCCCGGCGACGGGGGGAAAAAGAGAGGGCACCGAGTACCAGGGACACAATAAACAGCGCCATAGCGCCTATTCATTCTTTTTAAGCTGGTCGCCCAGGTAACCCGCCAATTGAGCTGCCCACCCTGCTGTCCTCTATGTCTAGGAGAGGACAGAGCTAACTTCTGCCCACAATCAAAAATGATTATGCGACCGCTGATGCCGGTGGTGAGACGTGGAAGTCAGCGGCCCCTGACAGTACAGAGGTGCTTCAGGCTCCCACAACGGCAGTGGGGGGATGGTCCAGCAGGGTAAAAGAAAACATCAGCGCCCAGAAGAAACTAGCTAGACACAGCATCCACGTGTCCCTGGTACAGCAGAACATACAACTGCTCCCACATCACAGAAGTGGAGGTCCCTATATCACTTACTGGTAAGTGGCCAGTGAAAGCGGGATGCTGTCACTCACACATACACTTGCTTTAATTTTGGCATTATACAAGGAACATTTATTTTAATATATATATATTTATTTACATATATATATATATATATATATATATATATAAGCAGAGTCTAATTATATATATATATATATATATATATATATATATATAAAAAACAGGCGCCACTTCGCCTTTCACAATACTGCCCGGGTGCACATCCTGGGATAGCCGGCAAGCCCATTCACACAAGATATGTCTAATGGCGGCTCTCCAAGGGCTTTAATTTGTTTACTACTACTGATCCTTTAAAAGAGTAGTAGTAAACAACTGAAACGTTAGAAGCAGCATGCTGTGTCTATAGTCTATTTTTGAAGCCCTTGGAGTGCCGCCATTAGACGTTATTTTGTGTGTATGTTTTTGTATAGATATGGAGGGGGAGAATAGGCACCCACGGGGAGGGTTAGGGATGGCTGCAGGGGGGGGTTATGCACGCCAAGGTAGGGTTAAGGTTAGGGAGAGAGGGTTAGGTTTAGGCTGCGGGGAGGGGGGCGGGGGGGTTTACATTAGGCACCACTGAGGAGGGTTAGGGTTAGGCTTGGGGGTGTTTGGGAGGGGTATTTTAGGTTCAGGCTATGGGTAAGGAGGGCTAGGGGTGTTGGGGATCAGGGCTAGTGTTATTGCCACCTTGGTGTCAGGATCCTGAGCTTTGGGATGCCGCTGTCGGCATTTTAACTGCCGGTATCCCAAGCGCAGGGATCACGATACCATCCTGTCACGATCCTGGTACTGAGACACCATTCTGCCTTCTGGATGTACATCCTCCAAGGGTCTCTGCTGCCGCTCCTGTCTCGCTGACCGCCGCGCGCCGCATGTGATTCTGCTACTGCGGCCTTCATCACCATTGTTACACCTTTCCTATAGTACTTTATTCCCCTTCTTTGTGTGTTCATGGGCTCAGCCATGTTAGACTCCAGTCACATGACATTATTCCTCCTATCCATGGTGCTGGAGCCTTGTCATAATTGCCTGACCAATCCCTGCTATGCAGCAGGTATAAATATCCTGTCCCAGCTCCCAAAAGATTGTCAGTGCTTTCATTGTCATCAGTGATTCCAGCCTGCAAGCTTCACTACAGACTTTCTCCTGCAAATCCATTCTGCAGTTCAGCCTGACTTCCCTGGTGATTACACTCTGCAGTGTAACCCGACTCCCCAGTGATTAACCCTCTACAATCTTCTCTGATTCCTGTGTTTGAACTTTTGGCTTTTCAGTAACCATCCTTCATTCCCCAGTTACCAGCGCTCTCCAGCTTCTTTCCTCAATTACCTACGAACCCCAGCTTCATTTCTCATCTTCCAGCGAACCCCAGCTTCATTTATTGTTTACAGAACTTTCCTCCATATTCCAGGTTACTGGTCTTTACCAATTGTGCACCTAATTATCACTTGTGACTTTCTATTATTCTTTTGCACGTTATTTTACTTTTTATTTAATAAAAGCACTTAAGGCATTTCCAGTTGTCGTGGTCACGCCCTCGGGCATTCATTGCTGCTGTCATTACGCATGTCCAGGAGTCACATAGCTCCTCCGAAATTCAAGTACCCGTCAGCCCCTACAACTGAGGCTTCCAGTCAAAGTCTCCAGCCCTCAGTTGTGACAGTAAGCACTGACCTAATGGATCCAGCCGGAGACCAGGCTCAAGCGCTTAGGCTGATTCAAGAATTGGCAACCCGCCTTGAACGTCAGGAGGCTGCTCAAGGCCATGTTGTTCGCTGTCTCCAGGATCTCTCCTCCCGGCTGGATGAAATTCAAGCTGCCCTCCGTGGATCAGGGGCGTCCAGTGTGCCGACTCCAGCGCCTCGGTGGTGTCCCCACCCACCATACCTGTTCCTGCTCCCTACCTTCACTTGCCGACTCCTGCTAAATATGATGGATCCCCTAAAGCTTGCAGGGGTTTCCTAAACCAGTGCGAGATCCAATTTGAATTGCAACCCAGCAGTTTCCCTACTGACCGCATTAAGGTGGCATACCTAATTTCTCTACTCAGTGGTGCCGCTCTAGACTGGGCCTCACCTATATGGGAAAGGTCTGATGTCCTGTTGTCATCCTATGCTAACTTCGTGACAACGTTCAGACGAATTTTCGATGAGCCAGGTTGAGTGACATCAGCTTCTTCAGAGATCCTTCGGCTGCGTCAGGGGACGCGAACTGTCGGTCAGTATTTGGTGCAATTCCAGACCTTGGCATCTGAAGTCTCCTGGAATGATGACGCTCTTTATGCAGCCTTCTGGGGAGGGCTATCCGAGCGTATCAAAGATGAGCTCGCTGCTAGAGACTTACCTTTAACGTTAAACGAGCTCATTTCCCTATGCACTAAGGTCGATTTACGGTTCCGTGAAAGGGCTGTTGAACGAGGAAGACCCACATTTCCCAAGATTCCTACTGTTTCCATTCCTCGTCAGCCATCTCCGTCTAGGGAGGAACCTATGCAGATAGGTCGCTTTCGTATATCTCAGGCAGAGCGTAGTAGACGTTTTGCTGAGCGTCTCTGTTTGTATTGTGCCGAATCTTCTCACGTTATCAAGTCCTGTCCCAAGCGTCCGGGACAACCCCAAGTCCTAGCCCACCAAGGAGAAGACCAGCTAGGAGTGACTAATTTCTCTCCATTTCCAAGTAACTGCAATCTCTCAGTTTCTCTGCAGGTGGCTCAGCGTACAAAGAATCTCACCGCTTTATTGGATTCTGGAGCAGCCGGAAACTTTATAGGTTCGTTAAGCAGTGGTCTCTACCCACTGAGAGACTGTCATCTCCTATATCTCTAACTGCCGTGGACGGCAGTAGGATTCCTGATGCGGTGATTACCTCCAAGACCCTACCTATCCGTCTGAAGGTAGGGGACCAGCATACAGAGTTGATTTCTTTCCAGGTTATCCCCAGGGCCACCCATCCTGTGGTTCTAGTGCCTCCCATGGCTACGTCTGCATAATCCTCAAGTTGATTGGAAGTCGACCCGTATCCTAGCATGGGGTCCTTCCTGCTCAGAGACTTGTCTCCAAAAAGAGCTTCCAGTTTGCATATCCTCCTACAAGTCTTCTGATGTCCCGTCTCCTCTGTGCCAAAATTCCAAACTACAGTTTTGTCCAGGGTCACCGAATCACAAGGCTGATGCCCTTTCCCGCTCCTGGGAGCAAGAAAATGAGTCTGAGTCTACTGACAAGCATTATATTGTTGATCCAGTGGCGTTCTCCGCAGTGAGGATGGACTCTATGCCCCCGCCAGGGAAAAATTTTGTGAAGCCGGCTTTCAGGAGGAAGCTCTTGCATCGGGCACATTCCTCTCGCTTTGCCAGACACGCGGGCATACGCAAGACCTTAAAATTCGTTTCCAGGTCAAATTGGTGGCCGACCCTAAAAAAGGACATTGCTGAATTTGTGGCCTCCTGCCCAAAATGTGCCCAGCACAAAGTATTCCACCAGTCACCCACTAGGCAACTGGTTTCCTTGTCTGTTCCTCATCGTCCTTGGGCTCATGCCTCGATGGATTCTGTCATGGATTCCCCACTTCCAAGTTAGCACAAGTCTTCGTCCAGAAGTTCCAATCCAAATGGCCAGGTAAACTTAAGAAGTGTCCTGGGGCCACTCCTAAAAGGGGGGGTACTGTCACGATCCTGGTACTGAGACACCATTCTGCCTTCTGGATGTACGTCCTCCAAGGGTCTCTGCTGCCGCTCCTGTCTCGCTGACCGCCGCGCGCCGCTGGGCGCATGTGATTCTGCTACTGCGGCCTTCATCACCATTGTTACACCTTTCCTATAGTACTTAATTCCCCTTCTTTGTGTGTTCATGGGCGCAGCCATGTTAGACTCCAGTCACATGACATTATTCCTCCTATCCACGGTGCTGGAGCCTTGTCATAATTGCCTGACCAATCCCTGCTATGCAGCAGGTATAAATATCCTGTCCCAGCTCCCAAAAGATTGTCAGTGCTTTCATTGTCATCAGTGATTCCAGCCTGCAAGCTTCACTACAGACTTTCTCCTGCAAATCCATTCTGCAGTTCAGCCTGACTTCCCTGGTGATTACACTCTGCAGTGTAACCCGACTCCCCAGTGATTAACCCTCTACAGTCTGCTCTGATTCCTGTGTTTGAACTTTTGGCTTTTCAGTAACCATCCTTCATTCCCCAGTTACCAGCGCTCTCCAGCTTCTTTCCTCAATTACCTACGAACCCCAGCTTCATTTCTCATCTTCCAGCGAACCCCAGCTTCATTTATTGTTTACAGAACTTTCCTCCATATTCCAGGTTACTGGTCTTTACCAATTGTGCACCTAATTATCACTTGTGACTTTCTATTATTCTTTTGCACGTTATTTGACTTTTTATTTAATAAAAGCACTTAAGGCATTTCCAGTTGTCGTGGTCACGCCCTCGGGCATTCATTGCTGCTGTCATTACGCATGTCCAGGAGTCACATAGCTCCTCCGAAATTCAAGTACCCGTCAGCCCCTACAACTGAGGCTTCCAGTCACGGTCTCCAGCCCTCAGTTGTGACACATCCATTCTGCTAAATACCCATACTGGACCACACATGGGGGGTCATTCCGACCCGTTCGCACGCCCGGTTCTTCGCTGCGGTGCAAACGGGTCGGAACTGCGCATGTGCGTCATTGCCATCGCCAGGCAGCGGCTAGAACAAAGAAGAAAGTGATAGCTAGCACGATTGCAAGAAGATTGACAGCGAGGAGGAGTTCCGGGGCATCTACTCACTGTTTTCCGGGCGTGGAGATCCGAATGCAGGCGTGCCCAGGCGTTTGGAGGGCGGATGTGTGACGTCAATCCCGGGACCTTCATCGCTAGATCCGTCGCACAGGGTACGTAGGTCTGACCCTGGTCTTGTTTTGCAGGAAACTTTTTTAGCATAGCAGGGCTGCACAAGCGATCGCAGCCCTGCTATGCAAAAATACACTCCCCCATAGGCGGCGTCTAGTTGATCGCAGGAGTAGCAAAAAGTTGCTACGTGCGATCAACTCGGAATCCCAATCACATTCTTTGTTTACAGTTCACCTGGTAACGTGAATGCTCCTAGACGTTGAATCTTACGAGACCTGTGATGTCATCGTGCACAGTGAAGCGGCACCATGGATGGTCCAATGTGTGTATTTACCTTCAGAAGCATTATGTCTGTATGCACCATGTTGAAAATGTTTATCTTGCACCTGTGTGTGTGTGTGTGTGTGTGTGTGTGTGTGTGTATATATATATATATATATATATATATATATAAAATATTATTTATTTATTTTTATATTTTTTGATGAACGGCACAGCTTTTTTATAATATATATTTTACAGTATATATTTTCATAGCATATTGTATGGTATATACTGACTGATTAATGTGGGTGTTGTTTATTATGTAGGCACCCATGAGCATTGAGTGCCCTGATGCTGTTATAATCCTGACCAGTAACTAAAACTGTTACTATATATGAATGATCATTAGGGTCATATGTAAGTTTAGGGAGCCCATATGACACACACACAGGAAGTGAGATATGCGCTCCAAGCCTCCCTGTAAACACTGCCTTACTGGGATGGGAGATGGTGGAACGCATGCCATAATGTTTTATTAAAGCATTGCGTTCCGAGCCCAGCTCCAATGACGCTTTCGGCACTTTCGGCTTTGGTCTTCCGGTCGCGGATAGCACGGTCCAGTGGACATGGCCGCAATGGTGTGAACATGGTAATGCCTTTGACATTAGATAGAGGAATGGTGAGTGTGCCCAATGTGGTGGCTAATTTATATGATAGATTGCTGATGAATTGTACAGCCCTGTGGGAAGTTTTACATTGGTGAATGGACACAATATGATGTCATTTCTGGTGGCTTTACATGTGGTCAGGTGTATGGGGGTATTTAAATGCCTAGTGGTGCCTACGTTATGTTTGCTGGGTCTGTTGTGACTGTACTAAGTGGGATTAGGTCTTGAAAAAGGTCCTGGAATGGGCCGAGACGTTGACCATATATGCTTATGTTTTTAAAATAATATAAGAATAAAGTGGCCTTTTAATACGTGGAATAAGAAGCCTGGTGAGTGCGCTCTTTTTTTCTATTACATACTGGCTCCACCGATGGAGTAAGCCTGAGGGGAACACCAGCGATTGGACTATGAAGTGATTGTAACTCTTCTGTAGATATGTATGTGTATATATATATATATATATATATATATATATATAGTCTGGTATAAATCCGGCACTCTAATGGTCAAAAGGTCAACTGCCTGTGTGCCTTTGCTGAATTATTCATACATGCAATTGTTCGGAACAGTTTCCCTTCAGAACAGGCACGGCACTCCAGGACTTAGTGAAAAAATATCTTTATATCAACACATATATGCAATGTGTATACATCACCGAGCACTAGTAATTACTACAATGCTGCATTTCGGGCCCCGCAGGGTCCCTTCGTCAGGTACATGCAAGTGCTAAGAATAAAAAGAAAAAACAGACATATACAAGGTGATGGCAATGAACTTACCTAAGTAGCCTCCCCATGCCGGCGTGTGCAGCCTCCGGTCCGCATGGAGCTTCCGGTAATCTCAGGGCGCCGTCCTGATGACATCATTCAGATGCTCAGTCGTCATGGCAACCCGGCTATACCGTTCACTACAGCGCCGCAGAGGTCATCATAGCCTTGCAGGGAGAAGCTACTGTAAACAAAAACAAAACAAAATACAACTAAATAACTACATAACATATACATCTACAGCATGCAAGAACTGTATATACCGGGTGGCACCTATAAAATATATAGAAAGCCCCATTGTAATGTAACAGCCTCATATGTAGATACATCACTCCGTTGTCACGGGAAACAATCCCAGACAACGAACAACAGAAAGAAAAAGAGGAAGAGAACATAATAGAGAGATGTAGAAAGACTATATCACATCTAAAACAGTGTATTAAATGTAATGGGAGTATGAGTAAGGGCAATGAAAAAGAGAACAGTACAAAAGCAATATGAATATACTGCCTCTATGTTACAGTTAATTAGAACGGAGGGCATTCCAATAAATGAGGGGCACACCAGCGATTGGACTATGAAGTGATTGTAACTCATCTGTAGATATGTATGTGTATATATATATATATATATACATATACACACACAGTATATGTGTGTGTTTATGTACAAGGTGTGGCTATTAAATAATGGAACTAATACTATAAATTACGTTTAATTATATTAAGTATGTTTTAACTCCACTCCCCTTCTATGCACACCCCTTCTGCATCCACACACTGCTGCATTCTTGTTTTGCATTGGTCAATGCCATGCTATAGCTCTTTTATCTGTTGGCCGTTTCCTTCTTTACCTCAGTAAATGAAGCAATATCGGTTCCCTTGAGTATAGATTTGACTTTAGGGAAAAGAAAGAAGTCACACGGTGCTAGGTCTTGCGAGTTTGGAGAGTGTTCTAGGACTGCAATCTGCTTCTCGCCCAAATACTGCGTCACAGAGAGAGCTGTGTGGGCTGGTGCGCTGTCCTGATGGAGGATGAAACCGCTTCCACAGCTGTGGCTGTCTGGCTACAGCTTTGCTACATAAAAGAGCGTTCTGTAACAGGACGCATTGCGGCATCCTACAGCCGCCAGCCCAATTGTAGTAAATGCATAGCGGGAGCGTGCATATGAATGTGACCCACTATGCCATGACTTTGCATCGCAGCCACAATGTAAATGGAAATATCTGTATAAAAAAAAAAATTAACATGGCTTTGAATATGGATTTGCTTTGACGTGCTCTCTTCATTCTTGGTGATGATGGTGTTTCCCAGTGCATGGACTGGTGTTTTGTCTCAAGATCGTACTGGAAGATCCATGTTTCATAATAGTTAATAACTTTATCTAAAAAACGTGAATCCTCTTGAATTTGTTTCTAAAAATACACATTTTTTTCTACATTTTTGTTTGTTTTTGATGTACATGGCCTTCCGGGACATTTCATCATCTTCGACTTCCTCACAATCGTCACAATCTTTGTGCCCCTCAAACAAACACATGTACACATGACATACAATGTGCCCCGTAAGTCTTGGTTAGCATATAGAAAGATTCGTTGGGCGTTTTGTTTAATTTAACTAAAGCATTTAAGTTAACACGTTCTACTAAGCATTTTTATGACACACGGGAAAAACACAATTTGTTCGAACATTGTGTGATAGCAAACTATCTGTGTGAGAGGGGTGAAGCGTCTGTTATAACACTGTATAAATACAAATTGTTGCATTTTATTAATGAACCATAGTTTATTTTTTTTTTTAATGTAACAGGTGGTGCATGATTCATATAAGCAAAGAGGTGGGATGATGAGGTGATGGAAGGTAGGTAAGTAGCTATGCTGCCCATGGTGCTAGCCACACCCTTACAGCATAGACCACACCCCCACATCACAAGCGACACCCTTATATCAGTAGTCACACACACACACACACACCATGCTGGTCACATCCCCTGAGGCGGCACACAATAGGCTCTTCATAAAATTCAGCTCCAGGCCCATGAGGACCTAAATCTGACACTGAGAAGGGGACGATCCAGCGAGAGGCCCTGTAGATCGGAGAACCAGTACCGCCTGGGCCACGCTGGAGCGATTAGAAGTAGGTTTCCTCCTCCTTGCTTGAACTTCCGTATTACTCTGGGCAGGAGTGACACTGGAGGGAACACGTACGGCAGCTGAAAGTTCCATGGAATTGCTAGAGCGTCCATGAATGCTGCTGGAGGATCCCTTGTCCTTGCTCCGAAGACCGGAACCTTGTGATTGTGTCGAGACGCCATCAGGTCCACATGTGGAAGGCCACACTTGTCCACGAGAAGTTGAAACACCTCTGGATGGAGGCTCCATTCTCCGGTGTGTACGTCCTGACGACTGAGAAAGTCCGCTTCCCAGTTTAGGACCCCTGGATTGAACACTGCGTATATGGCCGGCAGATGGCGTTCTGCCCACTGAAGAATCCGTGATGCTTCCCTTATTGCCATGCGGCTCTGAGTGCCGCCTTGATGATTGATGTACGCCACTGTGGTGGCGGTGTCCGATTGTACTTGAACAGGTCTGTTCTGTATCAAATGCTGGGCCAGGTTCAGTGCATTGAACACCGACCGCAGTTCTAGAATGTTTATCGGGAGTAGAGACTCCTCCGCGGTCCACCGACCCTGAAGGGAGTGTTGTTCCAATACCGTGCCCCAACCTCTCAGACTGGCATCCGTCATCAGCAGGATCCAGTTGGATATCCAGAAGGGACGACCCCTGCTCAATCGATGGTCTTGAAGCCACCAGCTGAGTGACAGGCGGACCTCCGGAGACAAGGAGATCATATGAGATCTGATCCGGTGAGGCAGGCTGTCCCACTTGGCAAGAATTAACTTCTGCAGAGGGCGAGAATGGAATTGAGCATACTCCACCATGTCGAAAGCCGACATCATGAGACCTAGCACTTGCACTGCCGAATGAATCGACACTTGGGGACGAGATAAGAAGCATCGAATCCTGTCCTGAAGTTTCAGGACTTTCTCCTAAAACAAGAACAACCGCTGGTTGTGAGTGTCCAATAACGCTCCCAGGTGCACCATGCTCCGAGCAGGAACCAGGGATGATTTCTTTCAGTTGACTAGCCACCCGTGGGCTGTCATTAACTGGATAGTCAGATCTAGATGACACAGGAGAATTTCTGGGGAATTTGCCAGGATCAAATTTGCCAGGATCAACAAATCGTCCAGGTACGGTAGGATCCTGACCCCTTGACAGCGGAGTGTAGCCATCATGACCGCCATTACTTTGGTGAAAACTCGGCGAGCCGTTGTCAAACCAAAGGGTAACACCCGAAATTGGGAAGGAAGGTTGCCCACCGCAAACCTCAAGTACTGCTGATGAGACACTGCAATAGGATTATGCAGGTAGGCATCCTGTATGTTCATGGAGACCAAATAGTCCCCAGGATCCAAGGCCAGAACAATAGAGTGTAGAGTTTCCATACGAAACTTGGAGACCCTCACATACTTGTACAAGGACTTGAGATTGAGAATGGGCCGCGAGGATCCGTTCGGTTTCGGGACTAGAAACAGCGGTAAATAGAACCCCTTGCCTCTCTGAGCCAGAGGCACCCGTACTACCACTCCTGTGGACAGGAGGGATTGTACCACAGAATGAAGAGTGTTTGCCTTCATCGGGTCCAAAGGGACATCTGTCAGGCAAAATCGGTGAGGGGGACGGTTCTTGAAGTGTACGGCGTAACCTCGAGTGACGACTTCCCTTACCCAGGCATCTGAAGTGGTCGTCAACCATTCCTGGGCAAAACCTAGTAGTCGGCTCCCCACCCTGGGATCCCCCAGAGGGAGGCCCACCCAGTCATGTGGCAGGCTTGTCAGTTTTGGAAACAAATGCGTAAAAGAACGAAAGAAAGCAGGTCCAGACGCGCTGTCACAGCTGCCAGCAAGGGATTGTCAGTCCCAAGGAAATTTTTAACAAAGAAAAACAATAGAGCTGGCGCTAGGTGTTTCTCCAATAATTAATAATTGAATAACTGTGGATGAATGTAAAATCACAATTTGCTTTATTAACTAAACATCACGTACTAAAACCATGAATAAAAATTCACATATACACATGAAATTTAGGGCATAAATTGAGCTATGAATAAAATGAGAATGGCTGCTAATGAGTGTCCACAGAGGATCCCGGACTAAGACAATGGGCAAAGTTCCCTGGGGAAAAGAAATTAGTACAGCTGGTGTTACCCGTGACGACGGAGACTTCCAGAGGCTTGAAAATTAACAGCAAGCAAGCTGTGCCATTTGTGTGGAAACTGGGTCTCTCCAATCGGTGCTGTAAAATCAAAGTCCCACAGAGAAAGTTCCAAAGCAGGTTTTCCAAGGCAGGTTTTTATAAGTCCATATCTGGATCCTTTAGAGCGTGAAACACTTGTAGTAGTAGTAGCAGCTTTTACACTTAACGCATTTCCCTAGGCTCGGTCACCTAGCTTCATCAGAAGTAAAGCTCAATCTAAATATGGGATCTATTTAAACCCCATTAACGACCTGATGCCCAACAGGTGTACAGGAATTACCCTTCAATCATCCACAGTATTAATAAAAACAAAACTTCTCTATTATCAGTATACTTATATTATATATAGAGAGAGGTTGGTAGGAGGCAAACCCACAAAAGAGTACAACGATACAGATATAAGAGCAATAAAATATAAGACTGAAGATAACAGAGGTTAAAGGTCAGTGCAATCACATGACCCACCCCCAGACATTGTATACATAATTTGCAATGGAATTGATTAATCCCTTAAACCCCCCCCCTCCCCCCCCCCCGTTTTCGGGAGCCTACAGCCCCCTCTATTCACAATACTTGTGCAGGAGACCGTGATTGTCTTAGTCCGGGATCCTCTGTGGACACTCATTAGCAGCCTTTCTCATTTTATTCATAGCTCAATTTATGCCCTAAATTTCATGTGTATATGTGAATTTTTATTCATGGTTTTAGTACGTGATGTTTAGTTAATAAACCAAATTGTGATTTTACATTCATCCACAGTTATTCAATTATTTATTATTGGAGAAACACCTAGCGCCAGCTCTATTGTTTTTCTTTGGAAAAGAAAGAAAGACCACTCCTATTTGGCGCTAGTCATCTTACACCCACATATGATATTGTGATAAGGCCAAACTTAGTTAAAAATAAGGCATGTGTCAAGTGTTGTATAAAAACAAGCTGAAGTTTTAATTTAAACAAACACTTTAAAACAAGACACTTTAAAATTTGAACAAGAGTGGATAACATAGGGAATCCTACTAAGATGGTGGCCGGAGCCACAGGTGTGACATGCAAGGTATACCCGGGAAAAATACCCTGCATAAGGCTCTGGAAGGCGAGATTTCCCTATGGAATGAACCGAGTCCAAACAGTCCTTGGCAGTCCGGGGCACTGGCAGGCAGACACCAACGCGTTTCGGGACGTCAAAGTCCCTTTTTCAAGTTAGTATGTCTCCAGTGCTAACATTATGTCTTTATATAAGGTGTGCAATTGATGAAATGGCCTCTTGGAGAGTACTTCCTGTCCGCTGGTTTCCGGAACCGGAAGTGACATCCCTGTGCGTTCCACCCGCCGACCGGAAGTAGTCTTGCGTCCACCGGAACCGGAAGTGACGTTGCCGGAAGTGGGGTGCGTTCCATTTACCGGAAGTTGATCGTCACACAGTTCCTGTTATTTAGTGTGTCCACAATGCTTTATAATTCCAAATTCCAGAAATAACTTGTTTTAGATGTTCATCGATGTATGTTAAATATAATTTGCTCATTATTTTTCATTTATTTTACATGTACCGGTACTGTGGCCAACATTATGAGAAACATACATCGTTGAACATCTAAAACAAGTTATTTCTGACAAAGGAGGGTTGAGGTAGAATACTGCGTGGTATAGACTATAGCTAGCCTGGGGGTGGTCACAGGGCTGACGGGCAGCCCAGGCCCGTGTTGAGATTTGATCCGCCCATGGCGGATTGACTGTAGGGACAAGAAACTACTGCACTGGCATAGGAGGTCCCACAGGGGGTGTAAGTTTTGTTACCAGCGTATTTAACAACGTGGAGAAGGTAGCCCAAGGTGGGTCATTAGTTGCCCCGGGTGCTACAGACCCACTGGGGGGTAAGGAACCCCCTGAACCTGAACTCTCTGATGCCATTGTTTTCCTCAAAAGTGACTGCAGCATCACCACCACGCAATGTGGGAGAAGCCCCAGTTCTGTTGCCCCGTGTAGCTGACATAATAATAAGCTCAATATCAGGAAACCTAGTATAATTTTAGCAGCGATATACCTAGCAAGAACTCCCTGTGTAGTGTGACATTCCTGTCAGCACAAACCGGGAATCCAAGAGATATATGGTGACTATAAATCACAAAGAAAAATACATAGTAAGTATATCTTGTGAAATACCTATATCAGTTCACAAACCTGACGCACTTAGCCCCCTCAAGTTAAAGAATATAGGAGTAGCAAGCTGAGTGAAATACACGAGATGGCAACCACGCAGCAGCTACATGCACACACACATATAGTCACAATTGTACCATGCAGAAATTATACAGACAATAAAACTGCACTGGACTAACAATACAAAGTAATACTCAGTATAGCTATACGTAAACAGTAGATATAACAAAACACAGTAGGTACTGGATGTATATCACAGGGTGTTTGTACCCCACAACCCTCAATGTATGCACTCTTTCTTAATTAACACTGTCCCTTGACAGGTAGAATACTTAAGTGTCCTGTAAAATTCACAGCGCTGGCGAGCAGGCGGCTTTACAGAGGAGGATTTGCCCAAGCAGTCCCAGGAACAGCACAGCTCCATGTAATGGCGGCTGACAGGGAGTGAGGGAGCGATATGCAGCTCCAGAGCTGGAACATTTGCCCAAATGGCGCCCTGGGGCTGGGGGAGGGACTACAGGTTAGGCCTTATCCCCCTGCTGGCTTCCCCACCGGGCACTGTGGGCTATAATAAAAGGGGGTTTTGTAGAGAAAAACCCCCACCTGTGCCCTGTGTCCCGATGGCTAGTGGACCGGCTGCCCTTTACAGTGTCCACGTCAGCGCGCGCGGCCCGCCTCCCACGGCCGCGGCGGATCATGATAACAGCGGGCCAAAGAGACCCCTTACCTCCCCTTGTAACTGCGGCCATGCGATCCCGGAGGGCAGCGGTAAGTGTGTGATGACCAAGAAAGTCACCGGAGCCTACGCTGTAGTTACCCGGCAACCAGGGCGCGGGAGTATACAGCGCCGCTGGGGTAGTGATGGAGCTGCAGCAGGGGATGTCTGACTGACATCCAGTACAGCTGCAGCCCTTGAAGTCTTCAGATTTCTTCTTTCTTCTGAAATTAGCTTATAATATTGGCTGCAGGAGCAGCCCTCCTGTTGATTGCCTGCTTACTGCATGGCACCAACGTACAAATTGAGCTCCTGTGCACGGAGGCGGGGTTATAGAGGAGGCGGCGCTGTGCATCTTGGTAACAGTCAAATCTTTGAGTCTGTTGGTGCCTCGGATCAAGATCCTACTCTACACCCCGATGTTAATCCTTGTGGAACCCAGTGTACCCTGCAGCAGAAATAATTATACAATAAAATGATTTAATTAGAACATACAACATACATGCACCAGCTGGTATTTCAACAGTTAATATAAAATATACATATATCTAATAATCTATATATACAGATAAACCCGCACTCTCATCTTCCTAATAACAACAGCGGGGTGCATCCAGTGGAGGATACATTATAATAATGAGTCCACAAATATAATAACGATCCCTGAGCAGGGAGATGCACTCTCCTAAAGAAATCAATCCAATCCAAATGATATCGTCTTTAATGTCCAACGTATTAGCTCAGTATGTCAACGTTTCGATTCCAATATAGAATCTTTGTCAAGACGAGCATATTAGTGACATCCAAACGTATAAGTACACTATAGAAAAAGACAAAAACAAACATACAGAATTTAAAATTATTGGACACTGCCTCACGGGCCCCATATGGAAAAATGTGAATCACCTCCGAGTGAATATTCCTATTGATACACCGATGTGTCAAGTGGACCAGATAACAGGACAAGCTCAGAGGTAGTGTATATCATAATACGGACTATCAGAAGGGAAAATACAAATCACCCACCAAGAGACAACAATAGACCATCACCTATATTACGATCAGCTAGATGGTAACTTACTCATTAATGTTAATTCAAAGCCCTCAGCGACAAGACAATGGGTCAAATTCACCTAAGGGAAAGACCATGGTCAATTGGTCCAATTCAGAGAAAACACCAGTAGTCAATTCAAACAGTAATATACTCACTATTGATGTGGTGGCTGTGATTTCACACAAGCAGGGACAATTTGATACCTACAGGTGTACACATTCCATCTCAGCCCTCAGAGACAATAAATGGGTCAAATACACCTAAAGGGAAAACCATGATCATTTGATCCGATTCACAGAAACACCAGTAGTCAATTCAAACAACAGTGTACTTACTAATGATGTAGTGACTGCGGTTTCACACACAAGGTGGCAATTAGACACCTGTAGGTGTATACATTCCAATGATACCTGTAGCCACAGAATAATGAGTCACATAACCATGCTTATACACAGTACCACTGGACACAATAAAAGATGCTACCAAAGAAACTTACTATGCACAACAGGTCGGCTTGCCTACATCAGAGCATCAGGATAGGGCTGTGTACAGCACCATATTCCTGTGCTCTTAATATAGCACCAAAGCAGGAAGTGACGTCACACTGCACCATGCTCTAACATCAGCCAGAAACAAGACTTTGGACGTGGCCAACAAAACGATATACACCCACAATGATTACACTAGTATACATCAGGTTAGGAAAGTAAATGAAACACGATGCACTGGATACTCAGATCAGTATGTGCACCGAAACCGGCGGAGCGGAAGTGGCCTGCGTTCCACCCGCCGTTAGCGGAAGTCCATGCGTTCCACATAGGACTTCCGCCCTGCGCGGCGGACGCAGCTATGGTTATCATGTCACATAATGTATGGGTGGAAGTAGCATGCGTTCCACCCGCCGTTAGCGGAAGTCCATGCGTTCCACATGAACCTTCCGCCCCACGCGGTGGACGCAGCTATGGTAATCATGTCACATAGTGTGTGGGCGGAAGTAGCGTGCATACCAGCTCAATGCTGGTGGATATATGCGTGCAATCAGCATATAATACGGACCCAAGTTGTCCAACACAGATGTATATAAACAGGGCATTATGCATAAATTCCATATAGAGCCCGTGAGTGTCCGTAGGAAAAAATCACATGAAGGTTGTGCAAAAAAATACACTTATTGATACATACAGGCAATAAAAATAAATAAACATGCTAGTGTCCAAATTACACTTTCATGCACATAAAAAGGATACATAATTGAGATCACATGCACCTAAATGACGTACTTCGTAGTGAAATATTAGTACTTTTCTTAAGAACAGAATTCTCTTACTCACACTAGGGACAACTTATACCATAATGTGTAGGGTATATTCAATATCACAAATCTGACCATTCCACTGCACTGCAGTCCTGTCCGAATTTACTCTAGATGACATATATGATAAATGATACACATATACAGAGAAATACAGACAATAAATCCACGTAAGTGGGTCACAATGTTATTCCTTTATTCAAATTGACCCTAGTTGTATCTAATACTTAAGAAAAATATTTAAAAAAATTTATTTAAAGAAAAATATTAAGAGCATTGTGTTCATTCAGACCACGTGGGGCTACAGTATCGAGGGTTGAAATCCAGTAGCTCTCACGTTGTTTAAGTAACAATAGGCGGTCCCCCCCTAGATCTAATGGGGGAACCCAATCAATTAACATACATTTGAGGTTTGAAACTTGATGATCATTAAGCATGTAATGCCTTGCCACAGGTTTGTCAGTTTTGCGTGTCTGGAGTGCAGCTCTGCTGGTGGTTCTATGATTCGCCATGCGGTCTCGAAAACAGCTTGAGGTTAACCCAACATAATAAAGCCCACAAGGGCATGTGAGTAAGTATATAACATACTCCATCCTGCAGTGAAGATGGTACTTGATTTTAATATGCTTGCCAGAATGTGGATGAGGGAAAGTCTTGCCAACGAGCATTGATCTGCATGTAGTGCAACTTCCACAAGAGAAGCTACCCGGCTTCATACTCATGACATGCTGAGTGCTAGGGTGTTCCTGGGGCGTCAGAGTAGGTCGCATCAATAATTGCTTGAGGTTGGCCCCTCTACTGTAGGCCATCATAGGCGGTGGCATATGTCTAAAAGGCAAAGATGTGTCAGACGTTAGAATCGGCCAATGCTTCTTCAGAGTTTGTTGTGTATGATGAGCATGTTGATCAAATTTGGTGGTGAATATCATGCGTTCACTGGTATGTTTGGTGTGACCATTCCCATGGAAAATGTTTTTGGCTTTTTGCAGACATCTACGTAGGGTTTTTGGTCGATATCCCCGTTCTCGGAATCTTAGCGTAAGTTCATTCAGTTGTTCTTCTCTGACTGACAATTCTGTGTCAATCCGCATGACCCTCAGGTACTGCGAAATAGGTAAATTGTCCTTGAGACTTGGGGGATGAAAACTACTGGCTAATAACGTAGTGTTACGGTCCGTTGGTTTCCTATATAGAGATGTTGTCACCAGACCATTATCAATACGGACAGTTACATCTAAAAAATTCACACTTTCGTGTGATAAGTCAAATGTAAATTTGATCAGAGTGTCCAGTGAGTTGATTTTCTTGACCATGTTAACAAAGGACTCTTTAGTGCCACCCCACAATACAAAGACATCGTCTATAAATCGCTTATAGAAGAGAATCTGGGGACCAAACTCAGGGAAGATATGCCTGTTTTCAAAGCGTGTCATATATAGGTTAGCGTACGCAGGTGCCAGGTTAGAACCCATGGCAGTTCCTGACTGCTGTATATAGTAGGCTTCCTTATATTTAAAGTGATTTAGACTTAATACAAGATGAACTAATTCCAGGACATACTCAGTCGGGATCACCGGATTAGAATCCGTGGATAATATTTCTCTGAGTGCTACGATGCCATCATTATGCGGAATTACTGTGTACAATGACTGTACATCCATGGTGGCTAGCAAAGACACCTTTTCCAAACCTACAAACTGCTTCAATTGAAAAAGAAAATCAGCTGTATCTCGGATATAGCTTGAACTTTGAATGACATACGGTTGAAGGATATAATCTACTAGCTTGGCAAGTGGTTGTAGCAGTGACCCCTCAGCCGCTATGATAGGCCTTCCAGGTGGTCTAGAGAGAGTTTTGTGCACCTTTGGGAGCGTATAGATGATAGGACACTTGGGTAATTCAACAGTGAGGAATTTGAACAATATATATCGAATATATCTAATAATCTGATATAAATATCCAATTAAAATATTTATTTTATAATTATTCCTATGCGCTGTTTTTTTTTTTTTGCATGTTTGACTTCCAAGGGCTGAGTATCCTGTGAATAACAGCAACTGGGACAAAGGGTGTTTTGCATTTATTAAGCGCTGAGCCACTTTACTCTGTACTGTGTGATAATAGTATGTATGCGCAGGCTTTGCTCTGTTGCATAAATATGTCTGATACAATTATAAAACTTGTACATTTGCACGATATTCCTGTCCACCTTGTGGCAGGTACATTCTAATACTGATCCTGAAGGAATTTGTGTGGAAGATAGATAGACAGTAGATAGTCAGTAGGTTGACAATCAATAAGTCGACAGGGTCAACGTGTTGACATGCACATGGTCGACACAAAAAAAGATTGACGCTTTGTTTTTCATTAGGGATAGGCTGCCGGATGGGATGGTTGGGATTAGGCACAAGCGGGAGGGTTTCTTCCATCTAAGCATGTCTTTCATGGTAATGTCTATGCCACGTTTCCTAACCAGTCCTCAAAGAATCCCAACAGTTAATGTTTCTCTTACGTCCTAGAGGATGCTGGGGTCCACATTAGTACCACGGGGTATAGACGGGTCCACCAGGAGCCATGGGCACTTTAAGAGTTTACAAGTGTGGGCTGGCTCCTCCCTCTATGCCCCTCCTACCAGACTCAGTTTAGAAAATGTGCCCGGAGGAAACGGTCACAGCTAGGGGAGCTCCATAGGAGTTTTTCTAGTTGTATTTTTTTTTATTAGAGTTAGGTACAGGGAGACTGCTGGCAACAGCCTCCCTGCTTCATGGGACTTAGGGGGGAGTAGTTAATGACGACTATCTCCGCTGACAGGACACTGAGCTCCTGAGGGTGATGATCGATAGCCGCCCGAGGCGACCGCTCACTCCCGCAGCATGCCGCCACCCCCTAACAGAGCCAGAAGATTCCGGTGGCAAGTGAGTCAACGGCGCCCCTACAAGCGGGGAGCCGGTGTGAATGGCGGCAACAGGGTAGGAGCGCAGTCCCCGGAGAGCTCAGCGGTACACAGTGCGGCGCTATGAGGGGGAGCCCTGAGCCAGCGCAAATACCCTACACTGGTCACTCAAGGCTATCAGGGACCTCGGTAACGCTGCTAGCAAAATCCTCAGGCCAGTATAAAAATTTGAAAGTGCAGGAAGACATGCCATGTCCAGGGGGCGGAGCTTCTCCTCAGAGCTGACCCAGCAGCGTTCAACGCCATCTTCTCCCTGCAGATGCATCTACAGCGACGCTGACAGGGAGTGCTGTCCCTCCACACGACTCCAGCTATCCTGTGCGGTACCAGGGGGTTGTAGAAGGGGGGGGGGGCGAGGCTGTGCATTACTGTGTATTCTATTAAGGACACACAGTCAACGCCAGGTTGGTTATACCTACCTATTTGAGCGCTGTGTGTGTGCTGGCTCCAAGCTCTGTGTTTCCCTGAAGGTACTTGGGGGGAAAACTGTGGCTGACATTTTCCTGTGTGTGTGCGGGTGTATGTTTCTCACATAGCCATGTCCAGGGACTCTGTGTCTTATGCTGCAGTAGGACATTTCTTCTCCAGAGGAATACATTCCATGTACCCAGGAATGCAATGTCTTGTCTCAGATTCCTATTACTGAGCCAGAATGGCTGACTTCTAATAAGGGAATGATCTCTCAGATCTCTACTAGGGTAGCTCATACTGAGACTGAAACTCAGGTTTTAAAGAATTCTATGGCAGTTTGGTTAGGTTCTGGTCCTCATTCCGAATTGTTCGCTCGCTAGCTGCTTTTAGCAGCATTGCACACGCTAGGCCGCCGCCCTTTGGGAGTGTATCTTAGCTTAGCAAAATAGCGAACGAAAGATTAGCAGAATTGCTACTAAATAATTATTTGCAGTTTCTGAGTAGCTCAAGACCTACTCACAGATTGCGATCAGCTCAGTACGTTTAGTTCCTGGTTTGACGCCACAAACACGCCCTGCGTTCGGCCAGCCACTCCCCCGTTTCTCCAGACACTCCTGCGTTTTTCCCTGACACGCCTGCGTTTTTTAGCACACTCCCGGAAAACGCTCAGTTACCACCCAGAAACGCCCCTTTCCTGTCCATCATTCACCGATCAGCAGTGCGACTGAAAAGCGCCGCAGGATCCACAGCAAATCTACTAAGTTTTTAGTTAAATAACTAAGCGCATGCGCCCTGCAACAAATCGCAGCATAGCGAAAATCGGCAACGAGCTAACAACTCGGAATGACCCCCTCTGTTCCTATTCCTTCTAAATCCCCTAGCACAGAGGTTCTCAAACTCGGTCCTCAGGACCCCACACAGTGCATGTTTTGCAGGTAACCCAGCAGGTGCACAGGTGTATTAATTACTCACTGACACATTTTAAAAGGCCCACAGGTGCAGCTAATTATTTCACTTGTGATTCTGTGAGGAGACCTGCAAACCATGCACTGTGTGGGGTCCTGAGGACTGAGTTTGAGAACCTATGCCCTAGCATATACCCAAAGAAACGTGCACTTGCCCAGGTTATGCAAGCCGACACGGATACTGACTCTGACACGGCAGACAGTGATGGGGATGTGCTGAGGGGGGCGGCATCCCTTGCAAAGGGGGTGCAGCTCATGATTGAAGCCATTAGAGATGTGTTAAACATTACTGACACACCACCTAAGCAGGTTGAGGAGGCTTACTTCACAGACAATAAGAAAGCCTCGCTAACCTTCCCTGCGTCTAAAGAATGAAATGCTTTATTTGAAAAATCCTGGGAAAACCCGGAGAAAAATTTCCAGATCCCAAAAAGGGTTCTGGTTGCTTTTCCCTTTCTCCGGAGGATAGAAAAAAATGGGAAAACCCACCAATAGTTGATGCATCTGTCTCCAGACTGTAAAAAAAGGTGGTTTTACCTGTCCCTGGATCTACCGCGTTAAAAGAACCGGTTGATCGTAAAATTGACATTACGCTCAAATCCATATACACTGCTTCAGGTGTGGCGTTAAGGCCCACTATTGCCTGTGCATGGATTTCTAAAGTAATAGTAAAGTGGTCAGGCACATTACTAGAAGACATAGATTCTATGGCTAGAAGTGACATTGAACTGTTTTTGCGTAACATACAGGATTCTGCGGGTTTCATGGTGGAGTCCATGAAGGACCTGGGTACGCTGAATGCAAGGATATCTTCCATGGCTGTCTCAGCTCGCAGGGGACTCTGGCTACGCCAATGGTCTGTAGACGTGGAATCCAGGAGAAGTGTGGAGAACCTACCCTTCACAGGTCAGGCTCTATTTGGGGAAGCGTTGGATGCATGTATTTCCACATAAACCGCGGGTAAGTCACCATTTCTTCCCTCAGCTACTCCTTCTACGAAGAAACCCTTCTTCACCTACATCGCAGTCCTTTCGGACCGCTAAGGCGAAAAAGTCCAAGCCTCCTACCACCTTCTTTAGAGGTGGTCGGGCGAAAACCAAAAAACCTGCACCTGAAGGTTCCCAGGACCAGAAGCCTGCTTCTGGTTCCTCAAAATCCTCAGCATGATGGTGGACCGCACAGCCTGGAGGACGGGCTGGTGGGTGCGAGGCTCAGACGTTTCAACCACGTCTGGGTGTCATCCGGCCTGGATCCCTGGATACAGAATATTGTGTCCCAGGGGTACAGAATGGAGTTTCCAGTACTCCCGCCTCACCGATTCTTCAAATCGGGCTTGCCAGCTTTACTGACAGAAAGGGCTATCCTACAGGAAGCCATCCAAAAATTGTAAGTCAGAGGTCATTGTTCCAGTTCCACCTCATATGCAACATATGGGTTACTATTCAAACCTTATTGTGTTACCGAAACCGGATGGTTCGGTCAGACCGATTTTAAACTTGAAATCATTAAACCCTTATCTGAGGGAGTTTAAATTCAAAATGGAGTCTCTGAGAGCGGTGATCTCAGGTCTGGAGGAGAGAGAGATTCTAGTATCCCTGGATATCAAGGATGGGCACCTCCACATTCTGATTTGGCCGCCGCATCAGGCTTATCTCGGATTTGCACTGTTAGAGAGTTACTATCAGTTCCAGGCACTGCCATTCGGTCTCTCCACGGCACTGAGGGTGTTCACCAAGGTGATGGCAGAGATGATGGTTCTCCGCAGACAGGGAGTGAACATAATTTCTGCTGATAAAGGCATCGTCCAGAGAGAAGTTGTTGCAGTCCATTGCTCTCGCGACTCGTCTGCTCAGGGAACATGGTTGGATCCTCAAACTTCCAAAGTCACATTTGGAGCCGACAAGGAGATTGTCTTCCCTGGGGATGATCCTTGACACGGAAGTGCAGAGGGTGTTTCTACCGGTGGAGAAAGCGTTGGTGATACAATCTATGGTCCGGGATATCTTGAAGCCTACCCGGGTATTGGTTCATTAGTGCATTCGTCTTCTGGGGAAACTGGTTGCCTCCTACGAGGCTCTACAGTACGGAAGATTTCATGCTCGATCCTTCCAACTGGATCTCCTAGAAAAGTGGTCGGGATCTCATCTACACATGCACCAGAGGATACGTCTGTCGCCGAAAGCAAGGATTTCACTCCTCTGGTGGCTTCAAATGCCTCACCTTCTGGAGGGCGGCAGGTTCGGGGTCCAGAACTGAATCCTTCTAACCACGGATGCAAGTCTCAAGGGTTGGGGAAACCTTCCAAGGAAGGTGGTTAAGTCTGGAATCCATTCTTCCAATAAACATTCTGGAACTAAGAGCCGTGTACAACGGCCTTCTCCAAGCGGCACATCTTCTGCGAGATCGGGCCATTTAAGTACAGTCGGACAATGTAACGATGGTGGCCTACATAAACCGACAGGGCGGAACGAAGAGCAGAGCTGCCATGTCAGATGTAACAAGAATCATCCTCTGGGCAGAAAGGCACGCGTTGGTGCTGTCAGCAATCTTCATTCCAGGAGTGGACAACTGGGAAGCGGACTTCCTCAGCAGACACGATCTCCATGCAGGAGAGTGGGGCCTCCATCCGGAGGTGTTCATGGAGGTGACAAATCTTTGGGGTGTACCTCAAATAGACATGATGGCCTCCCATCTCAACAAGAAGTTTCGGAGGTACTGTTCCAGGTCAAGAGACCCGCAAGCAATCGCGGTGGACGCCCTGGTGACTCCGTGGGTGTTCCAGTCAGTGTACGTGAAGATTTATGTGAAGAGAACTTCTCATCACAGAAAATCGGACTCTCTGTTTGTCCTGTATGATACCAAGAAACTTGTGTGTCTTGCTTCTAAGCAGACGATTTCTCACTGGCTCAGGTTCACTATCCAGCATGCATATTATACAGCAGGATTGCCGTGTCCAAAATCGGTTAAGGCCCACTCTACTCGTAAGGTGGGTTCTTCCTGGGCAGCTGCCCAGGGTGTCTCGGCTTTACAACTCTGCCGAGCAGCTACTTGGTCAGGGTCGAACATGTTTGCTAAGTTCTACAAGTTTGATACTTTGGCCTCTGAGGACCTTAAGTTTGCTCAATCAGTTCTGCAGGAGCCTCCGTGCTCTCCCTCCCGTTCTGGGAGCTCTGGTACATCCCCATGGTACTAATGTGGACCCCAGCATCCTCTAGAACGTAAGAAAAAAATAAGAATTTACTTACCGATAATTCTATTTCTCATAGTCCGTAGTGGATGCTGGGGACTCCGAAAGGACCATGGGGAATAGCGGCTCCGCAGGAGACTGGGCACAAAAGTAAAAGCTTTAAGACTACCTGGTGTGCACTGGCTCCTCCACCTATGACCCTCCTCCAAGCCTCAGTTAGGATACTGTGCCCGGACGAGCGTACACAATAAGGAAGGATTTTGAATCCCGGGTAAGACTCATACCAGCCACACCAATCACACCGTACAACTTGTGATCTGAACCCAGTTAACAGCATGATAACAGAGGAGCCTCTGAAAAGATGGCTCACAACAATAATAACCCGATTTTTTGTAACAATAACTATGTACAAGTATTGCAGACAATCCGCACTTGGGATGGGCGCCCAGCATCCACTACGGACTATGAGAAATAGAATTATCGGTAAGTAAATTCTTATTTTCTCTGACGTCCTAGTGGATGCTGGGGACTCCGAAAGGACCATGGGGATTATACCAAAGCTCCCAAACGGGCGGGAGAGTGCGGATGACTCTGCAGCACCGAATGAGAGAACTCCAGGTCCTCCTCAGCCAGGGTATCAAATTTGTAGAATTTAGCAAACGTGTTTGCCCCTGACCAAGTAGCTGCTCGGCAAAGTTGTAAAGCCGAAACCCCTCGGGCAGCCGCCCAAGATGAGCCCACTTTCCGTGTGGAATGGGCTTTTACAGATTTTGGCTGTGGCAGGCCTGCCACAGAATGTGCAAGCTGAATTGTACTACAAATCCAACGAGCAATAGTCTGCTTAGAAGCAGGAGCACCCAGCTTGTTGGGTGCATACAGGATAAACAGCGAGTCAGATTTTCTGACTCCAGCCGTCCTGGAAACATATATTTTCAGGGCCCTGACTACGTCCAGCAACTTGGAATCCTCCAAGTCCCTAGTAGCCGCAGGCACCACAATAGGCTGGTTTAAGTGAAATGCTGAAACCACCTTAGGGAGAAATTGAGGACGAGTCCTCAATTCTGCCCTGTCCGTATGAAAAATTAGGTAAGGGCTTTTATAGGATAAAGCCGCCAATTCTGAGACACGCCTGGCTGAGGCCAGGGCTAACAGCATTACCACTTTCCATGTGAGATATTTTAAGTCCACAGTGGTGAGTGGTTCAAACCAATGTGATTTTAGGAACCCCAAAACTACACTGAGATCCCAAGGTGCCACTGGAGGCACAAAAGGAGGCTGTATATGCAGTACCCCCTTGACAAACGTCTGAACTTCAGGAACTGAAGCTAGTTCTTTTTGGAAGAATATTGACAGGGCCGAAATTTGAACCTTAATGGACCCTAATTTTAGGCCCATAGACAGTCCTGTTTGCAGGAAATGCAGGAAACGACCCAGTTGAAATTCCTCTGTAGGGGCCTTCCTGGCCTTACACCACGCAACATATTTACGCCAAATACGGTGATAATGTTGCACAGTTACATCCTTCCTGGCTTTGATCAGGGTAGGGATGACTTCATCCGGAATGCCTTTTTCCTTCAGGATCCGGCGTTCAACCGCCATGCCGTCAAACGCAGCCGCGGTAAGTCTTGGAACAGACATGGTCCCTGCTGGAGCAGGTCCTTTCTTAGAGGTAGAGGCCACGGGTCTTCCGTGAGCATCTCTTGAAGTTCCGGGTACCAAGTCCTTCTTGGCCAATCCGGAGCCACGAGTATAGTCCTTACTCCTCTCCTTCTTATGATTCTCAGTACCTTGGGTATGAGAGGCAGAGGAGGGAACACATACACTGACTGGTACACCCACGGTGTTACCAGAGCTTCCACAGCTATTGCCTGAGGGTCCCTTGACCTGGCGCAATATCTGTCCAGTTTTTTGTTGAGGCGGGACGCCATCATGTCCACCTTTGGTTTTTCCCAATGGTTCACAATCATGTGGAAGACTTCTGGGTGAAGTCCCCACTCCCCCGGGTGGAGATCGTGTCTGCTGAGGAAGTCTGCTTCCCAGTTGTCCACTCCCGGAATGAACACTGCTGACAGTGCTATCACATGATTTTCCGCCCAGCGAAGAATCCTTGCAACTTCCGTCATTGCCCTCCTGCTTCTTGTGCCGCCCTGTCTGTTTACGTGGGCGACTGCCGTGATGTTGTCCGACTGGATCAGCACCGGCTGACCCTGAAGCAGAGGCCTTGCCTGACTTAGGGCATTGTAAATGGCCCTTAGTTCCAGGATATTTATGTGAAGTGACGTTTCCATGCTTGACCACAAGCCCTGGAAATGTCTTCCCTATGTGACTGCTCCCCAGCCTCTCAGGCTGGCATCCGTGGTCACCAGGACCCAGTCCTGAATGCCGAATCTGCGGCCCTCTAGAAGATGAGCACTCTGCAACCACCACAGGAGAGACACCCTTGTCCTTGGAGACAGGGTTATCCGCTGATGCATTTGAAGATGCGATCCGGACCATTTGTCCAGCAGATCCCACTGAAAAGTTCTTGCGTGGAATCTGCCGAATGGAATCGCTTCGTAAGAAGCCACCATTTTTCCCAGGACCCTTGTGCATTGATGCACTGACACTTGGCCTTGTTTTAGGAGGTTCCTGACTAGGTCGGATAACTCCCTGGCTTTCTCCTCCGGGAGAAACGCCTTTTTCTGTACTGTGTCCAGAATCATCCCTAGGAACAGCAGACGTGTCGTCGGAATCAGCTGCGATTTTGGAATATTTAGAATCCATCCGTGCTGTCGTAGTACTACTTGAGATAGTGCTACTCCGACCTCTAACTGTTCTCTGGACCTTGCCCTTATCAGGAGATCGTCCAAGTAAGGGATAATTAAGACGCCTTTTCTTCGAAGAAGAATCATCATTTCGGCCATTACCTTGCTCTGAGTGATTCCATCTTGAATTTGAACCTTTGTATGTAAGTGTTCAAGGATTTCAGATTTAAAATAGGTCTCACCGAGCCGTCCGGCTTCGGTACCACAAACAGCGTGGAATAATACCCCTTTCCCTGTTGTAGGAGGGGTACCTTGATTATCACCTGCTGGGAATACAGCTTGTGAATGGCTTCCAATACCGCCTCCCTGTCGGGGGGAGACGTTGGTAAGGCAGACTTCAGGAACCGGCGAGGGGGAGACGTCTCGAATTCCAATTTGTACCCCTGAGATACTACCTGCAGGATCCAGGGGTCCACTTGCGAGTGAGCCCACTGCGCGCTGAAATTCTTGAGACGGGCCCCCACCGTGCCTGAGTCCGCTTGTAAGGCCCCAGCGTCATGCTGAGAACTTGGCAGAAGCGGGGGAGGGCTTCTGTTCCTGGGAAGAGGCTGTCTGCTGCAGTCTTTTTCCCCTTCCTCTGCCCCGGGGCAGATACGAGTGGCCTTTTGCCCGCTTGCCCTTATGGGGACGAAAGGACTGAGCCTGAAAAGACGGTGTCTTTTTCTGCTGAGAGGTGACCTGGGGTAAAAAGGTGGATTTCCCAGCCGTTACCGTGGCCACCAGGTCCGATAGACCGACCCCAAATAACTCCTCCCCTTTATACGGCAATACTTCCATATGCCGTTTGGAATCCGCATCACCTGACCACTGTCGCGTCCATAACCCTCTTCTGGCAGAAATGGACAGCGCACTTACTCTTGATGCCAGAGTGCAAATATCCCTCTGTGCATCTCGCATATATAGAAATGCATCCTTTAAATGCTCTATAGTCAATAATATACTGTCCCTGTCCAGGGTATCAATATTTTCAGTCAGGGAATCCGACCAAGCCACCCCAGCACTGCACATCCAGGCTGAGGCGATTGCTGGTCGCAGTATAACACCAGTATGTGTGTATATACTTTTTAGGATATTTTCCAGCTTCCTATCAGCTGGTTCCTTGAGGGCGGCCGTATCAGGAGACGGTAACGCCACTTGTTTTGATAAGCGTGTGAGCGCCTTATCTACCCTAGGGGGTGTTTCCCAACGCGCCCTAACCTCTGGCGGGAAAGGGTATAATGCCAATAATTTTTTAGAAATTAGCAGTTTTTTATCGGGGGAAACCCACGCTTCATCACACACCTCATTTAATTCATCTGATTCAGGAAAAACTATGGGTAGTTTTTTCACACCCCACATAATACCCTTTTTTGTGGTACTTGTAGTATCAGAAATGTTCAAAACCTCCTTCATTGCCGTGATCATGTAAGGTGTGGCCCTACTGGAAAATACGTTTGTTTCCTCACCGTCGACACTGGAGTCAGTGTCCGTGTCTGGGTCTGTGTCGACCACCTGAGGTAACGGGCGCTTTAGAGCCCCTGACGGTGTTTGAGACGCCTGTACAGGTATTAACTGATTTGCCGGCTGTCTCATGTCGTCAACAGTCTTTTGTAAAGTGCTGACACTATCACGTAATTCCTTCCATAAGACCATCCAGTCAGGTGTCGACTCCCTAGGGGGTGACATCACTAATACAGGCAATTGCTCCGCCTCCATACCATTTTCCTCCTCATACATGTCGACACAACGTACCAACACACAGCACACACACAGGGAATGCTCTGATAGAGGACAGGACCCCACTAGCCCTTTGGGGAGACAGAGGGAGAGTTTGCCAGCACACACCAGAGCGCTATATATATATAGGGATAACCTTATATAAGTGTTTTTCCCTTATATAGCTGCTGTATAGATTTATCTTCCAAATTAGTGCCCCCCCTCTCTTGTTTTACCCTGTTTCTGTAGTGCAGGACTGCAGGGGAGAGTCAGGGAGCTTCCCTCCAACGGAGCTGTGAGGAAAAAATGGCGCCAGTGTGCTGAGGAGATAGGCTCCGCCCCCTTCTCGGCGGCCTTTCTCCCGCTTTTTAAAGGAAAAATTGGCAGGGGTTAAATGCATCCATATAGCCCAGGAGCTATATGTGATGTATTTTTTGCCATATAAGGTGTTTTTATTGCGTCTCAGGGCGCCCCCCCCCAGCGCCCTGCACCCTCAGTGACCGGAGTGTGAAGTGTGCTGAGAGCAATGGCGCACAGCTGCGGTGCTGTGCGCTACCTTATTGAAGACAGGACGTCTTCTGCCGCCGATTTTCCGGACCTCTTCAGTCTTCTGGCTCTATAAGGGGGCCGGCGGCGCGGCTCTGGGACCCATCCATGGCTGGGCCTGTGATCGTCCCTCTGGAGCTAATGTCCAGTAGCCTAAGAAGCCCAATCCACTCTGCACGCAGGTGAGTTCGCTTCTTCTCCCCTTAGTCCCTCGGTGCAGTGAGCCTGTTGCCAGCAGGTCTCACTGAAAATAAAAAACCTACTTTAAACTTTTACTCTAAGCAGCTCAGGAGAGCCCCTTAGTATGCACCCTTCTCGTTCGGGCACAAAAATCTAACTGAGGCTTGGAGGAGGGTCATAGGGGGAGGAGCCAGTGCACACCAGGTAGTCTTAAAGCTTTTACTTTTGTGCCCAGTCTCCTGCGGAGCCGCTATTCCCCATGGTCCTTTCGGAGTCCCCAGCATCCACTAGGACGTCAGAGAAATAGGATTTTAATTACCTACCGGTAAATCCTTTTATCGTAGCCCGTAGAGGATGCTCGGCGACCGCCCAGCGCTTCGTGATCCTGCAGAGATTATTTAGTTCAGTACTGCTTTGCTCTTGGTTAAGTACTATTTTTTCTTACTTGGTTTAGTAATATTGGCCCTCATTCCGAGTTGATCGGTCGCAAGGCGAATTTAGCAGAGTTACACACGCTAAGCCGCCGCCTACTGGGAGTGAATCTTAGCTTCTTAAAATTGCGACCGATGTATTCGCAATATTGCGATTACTAACTACTTAGCAGTTTCAGAGTAGCTCCAGACTTACTCTGCCTGTGCGATCATTTCAGTGCTTGTCGTTCCTGGTTGACATCACAAACACACCCAGCGTTCGCCCAGGCACTCCCACAGTTTCTCCGGCCACTCCTGCGTTTTTTCCGGAAACGGTAGCGTTTTCAGCCACACGCCCCTGAAACGCCGTGTTTCCGCCCAGTAACACCCATTTCCTGTCAATCACATTACGTTCGCCGGAGCGAAGAAAAAGCCGTGAGTAAAAATACTTTCTTCATAGTAAAGTTACTTGGCGCAGTCGCAGTGCGAACTTTGCGCATGCGTACTAAGCGGATTTTCACTGCGATGCGATGAAAAATACCGAGCGAACAACTCGGAATGAGGGCCATTGTTCAGCTGTTGCTGAGTTTTCAAGCTGGTTAGCTTGGTTTGCCTTGCATGTGTGAGCCACTATCTGTGTAAAATCCTTCTCTCAAAGTTGTCCGTCTCCTCGGGCACAGTTTCTAGACTGAGTATGGTAGGAGGGGCATAGAGGGAGGAGTCAGCCCACACTATTAAAGTGTTAAAGTGCCCATGGCTCCTGGTGAACCCATTTATACCCCATGGTACTAATGTGGACCCCAGCATCCTCTACGGACTACGAGAAAAGGATTTACCGGTAGGTAATTAAAATCCTATTTACCTACAGTGGCATCACTAGGGAATTGCAGGCTGCACCGGGTGACACCATCGGAAGAGTTATTACTATTATTACCACCATATTTATATAGTGCACACACATATTCCGCAGTGCTTTAGAGAGAATATTTGGCCATTCACATCAGTCCCTGCTATTTTGGTGTCACCCCCTCATATGGTGTCACCTAGCATCGCTGCAGTGGTGAAGGATGACGCATACGTACCCTCCAACATTTTACACATAAAAATCGGTACAAATTAGGAAAGGGAGCGTGGCCACGGGTAAAGGGGGGCGTGGTCATGCCCCTTTTCCTATTCTTTCAATGGAAGTTTGGAGAGCCAAAAATTGGTACAGATCATTAATAAAATGTACTCTACCTGCTAAAAAGGTACAGTTGGAGGGTATGTGCATGCATGTATACGTCATCTGTTATGGTGGAAAAAGCTGGAGGCTTCACAGAAAAGGAAGCAGAGGCCCAATATTTCATACAACAGGCCATGCATCCTTCAGCACGAGCATGCATGCAAAGTGTTCCTAGGTGATGAACAGGGGCGGATTGGCCCACCGATGCTCCGGGACGGATTGCCAGTGGGCTGGTTCCGCTGCCCCCTCAGCTGCCGTTTATCCCCCCTCGCTGGCCAGCTGGCTGCCGCAAGCAGCGATAATGGACAGCTTCTGGGCAGAAGCATACCGAAGCAAAATAAAGATGGACGACGGGGGATCTACTGCGCATGCCCAGTCGCCCATAATCCTTCGCGGAGCCCGTCAGTCACCACCAGAGCCGGCCACGGGGCGTTACAAGTCTAGGACTGGTAGAGTTTTGAAGCTCACAGATGGCGGCTGTGGCTACCGCGATCGGAGCTAAACTCCGGCCAGCTCAACATGCAGCAGCAGGAAGCAGACAGTGTGGGCAGAGTCATTAACTCTCCAGGGGAAGCAGCAGTCACCGGCTGGGACTCGGGAAGGTTGCGCAGAGGCAGCATGTCAGGGGAGGTGAAAACGGCAGCAGCAGCAGCACTTCAGCTACAGCATGGTGCGGTGAGCAAAGGGAGCAGCCTGAGATCCAGGAGTGCAGGAGGTCTACTATCCAGCAGCTGCACTCCCAACCTGCTCAGGGTCGAGGTAAGTTGCTACCCCACCGAACAAGACCACTGGCATGAGTTTTTGCAGGAAAATGGGCATCTGTGCAAGGATAGGAAAGTCCTGGGGCGGTAGGGGGGTTGCCCTGCTGTGTCTGGGGGTTACACTTCTGGGTCTGGAGGGATGCCCCCCTGGTTGTGTATATAGGGAGGTGCTCTGCTGGGTCATTGGAGGTGCTCCTGTGGGTGCTGGGTCTGTGGCGGTGGGGTGCTCCTGTGGGTGCTGGGTCTGTGGGGTGGGGGGTGCTCCTCTGGGTGGTGGGTCTGTGTGGGAGTTTCTCCTCTGAGTGCTGAGTGTGTGGGGAGGGGGGTTGCTTCCCTGGGTGCTGGGTCTGGGGGGTGCTCTCCTGAATGTGTGGGGATGTCCTCACCTGATTGCTGGGGCTGAGGTGTGCTCTCCTGGGTGCTGGGTCTGGGTTGTGCTGTCCTGGCTGCTGGGTCTGGGGGGGTTCATTGTCACACATGGGGATCAGCGGCTCCCTGCATCCATCCACTATGTCCATCCACCCTTACTGTCCTCTACACTGATCGTACATCACTACTCCCTACACTCACCCTCAATGCACCCAACACTCACCCTCACTGCTTACTACTCCAACCCTCCCTTACCGCTCTCTACAATGACCCTCACTGCTCCCTATACCCTTCCTCACTGTTCCCTAACGTCACTGCTTCCTACACTCACCTACCCTCACTGATTCCTACACTCACCCTCACTCACTGCTTCCTACACCCTTCCTCACTGTTCCCTACACTCACCCTTACTCACTGATCTCTTCAACAACCTTCACTCACTGCTCCCTACACCCATCCTCTATGCTGCCGACCCACCCTCACTGCTCTCTGGGCCTAATTCAGACCTGTTCTCTCGCTAGGTTTTTTTGCAGTCCTGCGTTCACATAGTCGCCGCCCATAGGGTTGTTTATTTTCACTTTGCAAGTGTGCGAACGCATGTGTGGTAGAGCTATACAAACAGATCTTGTGCAGTCTCTGAGTAGCCCAGGACTTACTCAGCCGCTGCGATCACATCAGCCTGTACGGGACCGGAACTGACATCAGGAACCCTCCCTGCAAACGCTTGAATACGCCTGCGTTTTTCCAGACACTCCCAGAAAATGGTCAGTTGACACCCACAAATGGCTTCTACCTGTCAATCTCCTTGCGAACGTATCCTTGGCACAAACCAATCACTGAGCGGCGATTCGCTTTGTACACGTGCAACGTGCCTGCGCATTGCAGTGCATGCGCAGTTTAGACCTGATCGCCCGCTGTACGAAAACGCAGCCTAGCGATCAGGTCTGAATTAGCCCCTCAACCCCTACCTTCCCTTACTGCAGTCTACACCGACTGTCCCTCATTGTTTCCTACACTCAGCCTCACTCACTGCTTCCTACACCCACCCTCACTGCTCCCTACACACATATATATATATATACACTGCTCAAAAAAATAAATGGAACACTAAAATAACACATCCTAGATCTGAATGAATGAAATATTCTTCTTAAATACTTGTTCTTTACGGGTGTGGTTCGTTTTATCGACAGTGTCTAGGTCGACAATGTTTAGGTCGACCACTATAGTTCGACAGTCACTAGGTCGACATGGATGGAAGGTCGACAGGGTTTCTAGATCGACATGTGCTAGGTCGACAGGTCTAAAGGTCGACATGAGGATTTTTTTTTGGGGTGTCGTTTTCTTCATAAAGTGACCGGGATCCCAAATTAGTGCACCGCGTCCACTCGCATGGCTCGCTTCGCTCGCCATGCTTCGGGCATGGTGCCTTCGCTCCGCTACCGCTTCGCTCGGCACACTTTACCGTTCCAATCGTAGTCTACGTGGATCGTTAAGTATGAAAAAAAAAAAGAAAAAATTGTCAAAAACTCATGTCGACCTTTAGACCTGTCGACCTAGCACATGTCGACCTAGAAACCCTGTCGACCTTCCATCCATGTCGACCTATAGTGGTCGACCTAAACATTGTCGACCTAGACACTGTCGATCTTCAGACCGGATCCCGTTCTTTACATAGTTGAATGTGCTGACAACAAAATCACACAAAAATTATCAATGGAAATCAAATTTATTAACCCATGGAGGTCTGGATTTGGAGTCACACTCAAAATTAAAGTGGAAAAACACACTACAGGCTGATCCAACTTTGATGTAATGTCCTTAAAACAAGTCAAAATGAGGCTCAGTAGTGTGTGTGGCCTCCATGTGCCTGTATAACCTCCCTACAACGCCTGGGCATGCTCCTGATGAGGTTGCGGATGGTCTCCTGAGGGATCTCCTCCCAGACCTGGACTAAAGCATCCGCCAACTCCTGGACAGTCTGTGGTGCAACATGGCGTTGGTGGATGGAGCGAGACATGATGTCCCATATGTGCTCAATTGGATTCAGGTCTGGGGAACGGGGTGGCCAGTCCATATCATCAATGCCTTCATCTTGCAGGAACTGCTTACACACTCCAGCCACATGAGGTCTAGAATTGTCTTGCATTAGGAGGAACCCAGGGCCAACCGCACCAGCATATGGTCTCACAAGGGGTCTGAGGATCTCATCTCGGTACCTAATGGCAGTCAGGCTACCTCTGGCGAGCACATGGAGGGCTGTGCGGCCCCCCAAAGAAATGCCACCCCACACCATTACTGACCCACTGCCAAACCGGTCATGCTGGAGGATGTTGCAGGCAGCAGAACGTTCTCCTTGGCGTCTCCAGACTCTGTCACGTCTGTCACATGTGCTCAGTGAGAACCTGCTTTCATCTGTGAAGAGCAGTGGTGAATTTGCCAATCTTGGTGTTCTCTGGCAAATGCCAAACGTCCTGCACGGTGTTGGGCTGTAAGCACAACCCCCACCTGTGGACGTCGGGCCCTCATACCACCCTCATAGAGTCTGTTTCCGATCGTTTGAGTAGACACATGCACATTGGTGGCTTGCTGGAGGTCATTTTGCAGGGCTCTGGCAGTGCTCCTCCTGTTCCTCCTTGCACAAAGGCGGAGGTAGCGGTCCTGCTGCTGGGTTGTTGCCCTCCTACGGCCTCCTCCACGTCTCCTGATGTACTGGCCTGTCTCCTGGTAGCGCCTCCATCATACTAGCCGATATTTTAACTCTCCTCTCCGGGAGATGACCGGAGAGGAGAAGCAGGTGGGCGGTGATGAGGGAGGAGCCAAGCTGATTACACCAGCAGGCCCCGCCCACCCACCGGGAAAATACGGTAATTGGATGAAATTTGGCTAGGGGCGGGGCTAAAATGACGCGATTAGCATCTGATTGCGTCGTTAGGCTCCGCCCCCCGCCGGGTCCGTGATTTTATTGTGTTATTCTCCCTATTCTGCCCACTTCACTAGGAAGTGGGCAGAATGCGGGAGGGGTGCCCACTCTTCCGGGGGCTGCGGGGGACTACCCGCAAACCGGGTGTCTCCCGCAGAATCCGGGAGAGTAGGTAAGTATGGCCTCCATGCTCTGGACACTATGCTGACAGACACAGCAAACCTTCTTGCCACAGCTCGCATTGATGTGCCATCCTGGATGAGCTGCACTACATGAGCCACTTGTGTGGGTTGTAGGGAGGTCATACAGGCACGTGAGGGCCACACACACTACTGAGCCTCATTTTGACTTGTTTTAAGGACATTACATCAAAGTTGGATCAGCCTGTAGTGTGTTTTTCCACTTTCATTTTGAGTGTGACTCCAAATCCAGACCTCCATGGGTTAATGAAATTGATTTCCATTGATAATTTTTGTGTGATTTTTTTGTCAGCACATTCAACTATGTAAAGAACAAAGTATTTAATAAGAATATTTCATTCATTCAGATCTAGGATGTGTTATTTTAGTGTTCCCTTTATTTTTTTGAGCAGTGTATATATATATATATATATATATATATATATATATATAACACTAAGCAGTGGGGCAGCACACCTTTTTTAGAATGATAGTCCCGGTGCCAGCCGTAGAAACTCCCCGGCAAGGAGTCCACAATAAACAGCAACTGTAGTCGGCAGCACACGGCGTAATAAATTCACAAGGAGTCAGGATTACTGCAACGTTTCGATGTATATTTTACATCGTCATCAGGCAAACAATATACAAAAACAAAACTCTGCTCACCTTATATCCCCACCATGTGTAGCGGCGGCCACGGCGTCCGGAAACAGGAAGTGAGGCGCCCACAAGTGACGTCATCACACCCCGTCCGTAGCCATGGTAACCACTAGTAAACAATGTAGTGAAAAATAAAATAAAAACGGCAGCAGCAAGGAAAGCAACACCAAAAGATATCATGTAGGTTACAAAAATGCAAAACATGGAACAAATCAACTGTATAAAGATAATGTAAATATACTCTAGAATCATATCACGTATAGACACTGAACCATAAACGCACATAAAGCCAGTCTAAATACCATAGAGAGAGTGTGATAGACCATTAAATATTAAATAAATGCATGTAAACCCAAATTATCATTAAGACCACGGGGCGCAAGAGTACATAATCTAAAAATCCAACTGGATTCACATTTAAGTAATTTGAGTGAACGATTCCCTCCCCGCAATGATGGAGGAATATGATCGATGATCATGTATCTAAGATTGGCCATACTGTGACTCGCCTCCAAAAAATGGCGCGCCACAGGATGGTCACTTTTGCCAGAATCAATAGCAGCACGTATGGTGGAACGATGTCCCGCCATACGTTCCCGCAAAGTCCTGTCGGTTTTGCCGACATAAACCAGTCCACATGGACATTTGATGATATACACAATGAATTTGGTTGTACATGTCACCTTATGTCTAATAAAAAACTTTTTTCCACTGTATGGATGACAGAAACTTTCTCCAGCTATCAAATACCGACAAGTGACACAATTAACACACTTGTAGCAACCATTACGTCGACTCAAAAAATGTTGAGAACTGATGGTATTCGACATATTAGAGACATCAGTTTTAACAACCCAGTCACGGATATTACGTCCCCTGGTGTAGCATGACATAAGTCTACTATCACCAAGGTTAAGATCCTGATCAGTGCTGACTATAGGCCATAGATGTTTCGACACAGATTTAATTGAACTATTACACACATTAAAGTGATTAACCCATGGTAGACACTTGTCCAAGGTGCTCACCCTTTTTGTGTGTAATAATTCACTTCTGGCCTTACCCAAGGCTTTCTCTTTAGCCGAAATTAAGTGTGGTAGAGAATACCCTCTGGACAAAAATTTGTCCATCATGATATCAATTTGGGTGCATGCATCATTGGCATTGCTGCATATGCGACAAGCTCTAAGAAACTGTGAATAAGGGAGTCCATATTTCAAAGATTTAGGATGGAAACTAGTCGAGTGTAACAAAGTATTTCTATCAGTATTCTTGATGTGCAGATTAGTGGAAATATGTTGATTCTCAATTGAGACCATCACATCAAGAAAATTAATGGACTTGTCACTAATGTCACAGGAGAATTTAATTGGACAATCAGACCCGTTGTGTACCTCAACAAATGATACTAACTGTTCTTTAGTACCAGTCCAAATCAAAAATAAATCATCAATATACCGAACGTAAAAAAATATTTTGTCAGAAATATTGATGTTACTGAAAAAAATATCCTGTTCAGCTCTAAACATGTAAGAATTAGCGTACGATGGGGCCACATTCGACCCCATCGCACAACCGGAAACCTGCAAATAAAATTGTCCGTCAAAAATAAAAAAATTACATGTCAATATAATTTCCAGAAGATCACAAATCAGGTCAATGTCTGGTCCAACATATAAGGGATTATTGATTAATAAATGGCGCACTGCAGCAATGCCATCAGGATTAGGAATAATGGTATATAAACTAGATACGTCCAGACTACATAGAAGACTGTTATCTGGAATAGTCTCAATCTCTGACAATTTATTAAAAAAACTGGTCGTGTCAAGTAAATAACCTGGGTGTCCCAGGATACAGGGTTGCAACAGACTGTCTAAGTACACAGAACAATTTTGAAATAATGAGTCCCGAGCAGCAATAATGGGACGTCCCGGAGGGTGGGATGCATCCTTGTGTATCTTAGGCAAAGTATACAACAAAGGTGCAACCGGCCATTTAGGTAAAAGAGCGTCACATAGTGACTGAGGGATGTGTCCATCACTGACTGCACGGGACAACCTTTTAGATAATTTCAAAGCAAATTCTGAAGTGGGATCATGGTCAAGCAATCTATATACTGAATTATCGGCTAATTGCCGCATAATTTCTGATTTATAATCAACTAAATCCTGGACAACGATAGCCCCGCCCTTGTCGGCGGGGCGGATGATAATATCATTGTAACTAGCAAGATTCTTAAGTGCCTGAAATTCAGCTGCAGATAGATTGCTAGGACCATGTGTACCCTCATAGCTATTATCAATAGCTTTACCAACATCATGTGTGAGCATACGGGAAAAGGTTTTAATCGACATATTGTTAGTATATGGATCAAAAGAAGATTTTTTCTGTAATCTCTGTAACTGAGCAGGGAGAGGATCCCGTTCACTATTACCATGATTACCAACATTGGCCTTAGAGCCATGAAAATGTTCATGCAAACGAAGTTGTCTGTTCAATTTATACTGTTCCACCTCCCATTTAAATTCATCAAATCGTACAGTAGGGACGAACGATAGTCCCAAACCAAGAACCTTCAATTCAGTCCCTGTCAGAACACGAGAGGACAGATTAAATATTACTTTCTCCTTTGCAATGGTGGTCTGCCTGGCCTTCCTCGACCGCGCTTTGCACCCCCCCCGGCGCGTCCGCCGCCGCGGATTTGCATGCGGGTCAGGACGCCTAAAGGGATCGCTGCGGATGTATTCTTGTTAGGAACATCATTATAATCAGAGTCACTGGTGGTTGGATTTTCTGGTAGGGAATCAGAGTCCTCCCTGGGCCTATATGGTCGTCTCCTATTTTGATAAGGCCTCCTGTTATGCTCTGATCCTATCCATAAATACACATTATTCTGGTCATAATCAGCTGTAACTTTGTTCAATTTATGACGCTTAAACTGAACCAGATCACGTTTATAAACTGCAATTTGTTTATCCAGTTTCTCCAACCACTTAGTGTCCTTATCAGCTTCCAAGATACCATTAAATGAAGTTTCAAAACTCTTTATTTTCTCACGTATCACAGTCAACTCCCTGCTGGCTTCTTCTATGACAAGTAACATGAGATCATAACTACATTTGTTCAGTATAGCAATCCAGCGTTTGCAGAACGTAGCATTATGTCTGCCAATAGTAGGACAGTTTTTGACCCTAAAACCACGTGGAATCATCTTCTCTTTATAGTAATTACTTAATGTCACCCCATGGTAATAAAAGTCCAGCTCACGCTGCTTCAATTTCAAAATGTCACGAAACAGATGTTCCACAGATTTCTCTGTCTCATCCCCAAAGGCATCTTTAAACAGAATCCCATCAGCCTCAGACTCTGAAAAAGTCAAACTGGTACCTTGTGTAACTTTAGCCATATTAATGGCTTCATATACTGCATCTTCAATATGCTCACCTCCGGTGGGCTCTCCTCCCTCCGCCATAGTAAAAACAACACACACAGTGTGAAAAAGAAATCAGAGTCCTGATGATCAATCCAATGATAAAGATACAGGGTGCTATAGCCCAATTAGGGATGCTCCTGCGGCAAACCAAATATATAACACTAAGCAGTGGGGCAGCACACCTTTTTTAGAATGATAGTCCCGGTGCCAGCCGTAGAAACTCCCCGGCAAGGAGTCCACAATAAACAGCAACTGTAGTCGGCAGCACACGGCGTAATAAATTCACAAGGAGTCAGGATTACTGCAACGTTTCGATGTATATTTTACATCGTCATCAGGCAAACAATATACAAAAACAAAACTCTGCTCACCTTATATCCCCACCATGTGTAGCGGCGGCCACGGCGTCCGGAAACAGGAAGTGAGGCGCCCACAAGTGACGTCATCACACCCCGTCCGTAGCCATGGTAACCACTAGTAATATTTTATGGTCTATCACACTCTCTCTATGGTATTTAGACTGGCTTTATGTGCGTTTATGGTTCAGTGTCTATACGTGATATGATTCTAGAGTATATTTACATTATCTTTATACAGTTGATTTGTTCCATGTTTTGCATTTTTGTAACCTACATGATATCTTTTGGTGTTGCTTTCCTTGCTGCTGCCGTTTTTATTTTATTTTTCACTACATTGTTTACTAGTGGTTACCATGGCTACGGACGGGGTGTGATGACGTCACTTGTGGGCGCCTCACTTCCTGTTTCCGGACGCCGTGGCCGCCGCTACACATGGTGGGGATATAAGGTGAGCAGAGTTTTGTTTTTGTATATTGTTTGCCTGATGACGATGTAAAATATACATCGAAACGTTGCAGTAATCCTGACTCCTTGTGAATTTATTACGCCGTGTGCTGCCGACTACAGTTGCTGTTTATATATATATATATATATATATATATATATATATATATATATATATTTTTTAGGCAGTTTGATAATGGCGGTGCTCACCGGACTTGTACATACAAGTAAAGACACTGCACTACCACCAGCACTGTACTTACATTTCGAAGTTTAATCGATTAAACTCCGAAATGTTAGTACTGTGCTGGTGGTAGTGCAGTGTCTTTACTTGTATGAAAAAATCCAGTGAGTGTTATGTATAATGGGGGTAATTCCAAGTTGATCGCAGCAGGAATTTTGATAGCAGTTGGGCAAAACCATGTGCACTGCAGGGGAGGCAGATATAACATGTGCAGAGAGAGATAGATTTGGGTGTGGTGTGTTCAATCTGCAATCTAATTTGCAGTGTAAAAATAAAGCAGCCAGTATTTACCAGGCACAGAAACAAAATAACCCACCCAAGTCTAACTCTCTCTGCAAATGTTATATCTGCCCCCCTGCAGTGCACATGGTTTTGCCCAACTGCTAAAAAATTTCCTGCTACGATCAACTTGGAATTACCCCCAATGTATTTTTACCTGGTGCAATGTGTATAATGTGCTCTACCTGGTGCAATGTGTATAAAGTGCTCTACCTGATGCAATGTGTATAACATGCTCTACCTGGTGCAATATGTATAATGTGCTTTATCTGGTGCAATGTATATAGGGGGTCATTCCGAGTTGTTCGCTCGCAAGTGAATTTTAGCAGATTTGCTCATGCTAAGCCGCCGCCTACTGGGAGTGAATCTTAGCATCTTAAAATTGCGAACGATGTATTCGCAATATTGCGATTACACACCTCGTAGCAGTTTCTGAGTAGCTTCAGACTTACTCGGCATCTGCGATCATTTTACTGCTTGTCGTTCCTGGTTTGACGTCACAAACACACCCAGCGTTCGCCCAGACACTCCCCCGTTTCTCCAGCCACTCCTGCGTTTTTTCCGGAAACGGTAGCGTTTTTCCCCACACGCCCATAAAACGGCCTGTTTCCGCCCAGTAACACCCATTTCCTGTCAATCACATTACGATCGCCGTGAGTAAAATTCCTAAGTGCATAGCAAATTTACTTGACGCAGTCGCAGTGCGGACATTGCGCATGCGCATTAAGCGGAAAATCGCTGCGATGCGAAGATTTTTACCGAGCGAACAACTCGGAATGACCCCCACAATGTCCTCTGCCTGACGCTAAGTGTATAACGTGTTCTACCTGGTGCAATGTGTATAATGTGCTCTGCCTGGCGCAAAGTGTATAATGTGCTTTAACTGGCGCAATGTGTATAATGTGCTTTAACTGGCACAATGTGTATAATGTGCTCTGCCTGGCGCAATGTGTAAAATGTGCTTTAACTGGCGCAATGTCTATAATGTGCTCTGCCTGGCGCAAATTGTATACCGTGCTCTACCTGGCGCAAAGTGTAGAATGTATAACATGTTCTACCTGGCGCAGTGTGCACAGGAGGTTCTACCTGGTGCAATGTGTATAAGCGGCACTACTGTGTGGTGTAATGTGAATTGGCACTATTATGTGGTCACGCCCCTTCCCCACGAAGCCGCGCCCCTAAAATGTTGCTGCGCGCCGTACCATGTCTACATGTAGTCAGGCCTTCTGAGCAGTAATCCTGCCCATTTGACAGACTCCACCCCTATTAGGACTGCTTCCATAAATTTCCCCGGGTGGTTTTCAATCCCAATCCACCCCTGGTGATGAACAAGGTGTCCCCACCCACAGGGCCGGTTTAAGGCACAGGGCAACACATGCCAGCGGCTTAGTCACTGTCTCGCAGGATTTCCCTTCATTATCCCACGAGACTGACTGCGCAGGAGCTCCTTGTGGCCGCTAAACCGCCGGAGGGAGACTCCTACAATTTAAAATGCAATGTGTGGTGGCCAAGGTACTGCCGCCCCTCACTTAAACTGGCTTGTCCACCCATAATGATCCTACGGTTTTTCTATACTATGTGCTGGAACACAAATGTATTCATTACTTACTGACTGCTTCATTTTAATAGATCTAAAAATATAGCATATTATGTCACGTGGTTCGGTGAGGAGACCTGGAAACCATGCACTGATAAGGTTCCCAAGAGGGCTGAAATTGGGAAATACTCTGATCTCGATGTACCTACATAATGACAATCACAATACACTATATATAGTAGGCAGCATTGTTCTGTACCACGAGCAAATAACTGCCCTGTGTAATGTGCTAGGCCCTACACACTGGCCGATTTTCTGAAAGATATGAACGATCTCGTTCATAAATGAACGAGAACTCGTTCATATCTTTCAGTGTGGAGACTCCAGCGATGAACGATGCGCGGCCCCGCGCTCGTTCATCGCTGGTCTTCCGTCGGCTGTGCATGCAGGCCAATATGGACGATCTCGTCCATATTTGCCTGCACTTCAATGCAGCCGCGTGACGGGGGGAGTGAAGAAACTTCACTCCCCCCGTCACTGCCCCCCCGCCGCCGGGTCGCTCGTCAGCCGTATCGGCCGTCGGGCACCTCGGCGGCGCATCGTGAAATGTGTAGGGCCCAGAGTAAAACCAATGCAACTGAAATCCTTCAGTAAAATCCCAGACGCTTAATGGTTAAATGCACTCATTCGTTTCTGACCAGTCACCTGACCACCACAAGCGCGACACGCCCCATTCAAGCATGGAGCGCGAGGCTTTCCCCACACCAGCAGGTAACCTCTTCCGGGTCACGCTCCTTCACCGTGATTGGTTCTCCTTTCAGTGCTCACCGTGATTGGTCCTTGCAGTGCTGTGTGATCGCAGTTTAGTCTCTGGCGCATGTTGGAACGGCGCGCCATTTTCTTCAGCGACCGTGTTGCTATCAGCGGGGGTAGCGCCCTAACAGTGGATGCAGTGCTGCGACTTTAATTATTCGGTAAGTGCGCTTTGCCTGTTATATGTACTGTGTAATCACGGGTGCAATGTGTGTCCCTACTCCTATCTACTGTACATTGAGCTTTTTTTCAAGGTTTAGTACATCGACCCCCAGTGTGTTTGCAGGTGTAGTGTTACGTGATCTGTACCTGCCGGTATGCTTTGATAAAGGGGACTTCAGAGCTTGCATTCGGGCTGAGTGACGTTATACGGTATAATAAGGGGTAGGAGTGAAATTGGAGTATTTAGTATAGTTCCCCAGTATATATCTAGTTTGGCTCAGAATACCATTCCTTTACACTGGGACACTCTCATGGATTACACAGGTTCTGTGGCTTATTAAAACATACCTCCCAACATGACCCTCTGCTTCTGGGCTTTTCTCTTAATTTGTGATTGCCATCACCTGTGTTGAACATGCCAATGGATAGGAAAGGTGTTTCGGCACAGGTGATGGCAGTCATAAATTAAGAGGGAAGTCCAGGGCAGAGCATTGTGTTCCTCCTGGAGAGGGTCATGTTAGGAGGCTTGTTAAAACCAGTTAAATTCAGATATGAAGTCAGGGTAATGGACATGCGACAGAACCTGTGCATACCTCCCAATGTGACCCTCTCCAGGAGGGACAGAATGCTCTGCTCCTGGACTTCCCTCTTACTTTGATTGCCATCACCTGTGCTGAAAGACCTTTCTTATCCATTAACCTGTTCAACACAGGTGCCATCAATCATAAATTAAGAGAAAAGTACAGAAGCAGAGCATTGTGTCCCTCCTGGAGAGGGTGGTATTAATTTGACTGGTGGGTAGGAGACTGATGGTCACATGATCTACACCAGCATCTTGCCCCCTCACTATACCGATGATCGGCATGCCGACCAACAAGGACAATTTCCACTCGTGGGTGTCCATGACACCCATAGAGTGGGAAAAGACCGGTCGCCACCGAGCCCGCAGCATGGTGAGGGCAGCGAGCCTGCAAGGGGCCTGCTGCACTCGCCACTTCCCGCTGGGATCCCGGCATTGGTATACTGACTGGCGGTCAGATTTTAAGTTAGACACCTCTGGCTTTAGTGTAAAAACACAAAACACACCCACACACACCTACATATATACTCCTATACATACAGACACACATACTTATTATAAGTACACAAACATCAACACACGCGTGTATATATACAGACAATAACACAAGCTGCCCATCCCTGGTGCTCGGAACAGAGCTCTCTCCACTCCGCGTCTCCTGCTGCCCGAGCTCCATAGACACTGTGCCTGATAAACCGTCTTCCCCCAGGTAATCACTGCTCCGTTATAGCCGCCGCCCTCTCTTTTGTGTCGGGCCGGCTGTGAGTGAGGGGAGGGGGACAGGGAGGCGGCACCCTCCCTGTCTATCAGTGACCTGGGGGGGGGGGGCTCACGGCAGCGCAGCACCAATTGTAAGGGGGCGGGGAGGCGGCATCAACCATGCTCCACCCGGGCTCACGACAGTGCAGCATCCATTGAAAGGGGATGGTAAGGTGGCACCAACTATGCTCCACCCTTCCTATCTATCAGTGACCCGGGAAGGGGGACGGCTCACGACAGCGTAGCATCAATTGGACGGGCAGGTAGCAGGAGGATTCACTGCTTTTTGAAAACTGGGTCCCTTACTACTTATAGCGTGTAAAATACGCACTATAGCGAGTATTTGCGATCACTGATACACACTGCGATATATTAGTCAATATCGCCCAGGAGGAGTAAAATGAGCGATAGTGACTAAAATATCGCACATTGTGCATGCACCTTAAGTCATGTGTTAGTGTCCTGGTGTAAAGGAATAGTATGGTAAGTATCTATCTGTGTGTTATTACCAGATTCCAAGCAGTGATATAGTGTTGCAGCATATACATACTCTATCCGTGTCTTTACTATCTTGGGAATTGTACTGCTCAGTCTTTGGGTATTTGTTCCTTTTAAAACTGTATCAGTTTGAAATAGTTTGGCTTATATGAACTGTGAATGAAGTTTGATCATGCATAAGTGGTATATGTCAATGTCTCTTGATCTAGTAAATGGCAACTTGCCATGTAACTCATTACTTCGTAAACCTGCACTACTAGCTAGGAAGATATTTTACTTGTGTGCCCCTCTCCCTTATACCAGGTTTTTTTTCCCTACTTAGAACCCGTTTCCAGTGCACCCTCGTCCCGGGTTTTTCCCAGGCTAACACCATTTCCACTGAATCTGGGTAAGTCTAGCAAAACCTGTGGATTTAATTAAAAATGACCTTTATTCAGGGCCACAGAAAGGGAACAAAAGGGAGGGGTTTGAACTGCTCACAGCATTGCAGCAATGATGGTCGACGAGTTACCAGTGTGTAGCCCGGAGTAATTATTTATAAAAGTTTTTCTCTATCGTCCTAAGTGGATGCTGGGGTTCCTGAAAGGACCATGGGGAATAGCGGCTCCGCAGGAGACAGGGCACAAAAAAGTAAAGCTTTTACCAGATCAGGTGGTGTGCACTGGCTCCTCCCCCTATGACCCTCCTCCAGACTCCAGTTAGATTTTGTGCCCGAACGAGAAGGGTGCAATCTAGGTGGCTCTCCTAAAGAGCTGCTTAGAGAAAGTTTAGCTTAGGTTTTTTACTTTACAGTGAGTCCTGCTGGCAACAGGATCACTGCAACGAGGGACTTAGGGGAGAAGTAGTGAACTCACCTGCGTGCAGAGTGGATTTGCTGCTTGGCTACTGGACACTAGCTCCAGAGGGACGATCACAGGTACAGCCTGGATGGTCACCGGAGCCGCGCCGCCGGCCCCCTTGCAGACGCTGAAGAGAGAAGAGGTCCAAAATCGGCGGCTGAAGACTCCTCAGTCTTCTTAAGGTAGCGCACAGCACTGCAGCTGTGCGCCATTTTCCTCTCAGCACACTTCACACAACAGTCACTGAGGGTGCAGAGCGCTGGGGGGGGCGCTCTGAGAGGCAAATAAAAACCTTATTAGAGGCAAAAAATACCTCACATATAGCCCACAGAGGCTATATGGAGATATTTAACCCCTGCCTAACTTCAAAAATAGCGGGAGACGAGCCCGCCGAAAAAGGGGCGGGGCCTATCTCCTCAGCACACAGCGCCATTTTCTCTCACAGAAAAGCTGGAGAGAAGGCTCCCAGGCTCTCCCCTGCACTGCACTACAGAAACAGGGTTAAAACAGAGAGGGGGGGCACTGATTTTGGCGATATTGTATATATATATAAAAGATGCTATAAGGGAGAAACACTTATATAAGGTTGTCCCTATATAATTATAGCGTTTTTGGTGTGTGCTGGCAGACTCTCCCTCTGTCTCCCCAAAGGGCTAGTGGGTCCTGTCCTCTGTCAGAGCATTCCCGGTGTGTGTGCTGTGTGTCGGTACGTGTGTGTCGACATGTATGAGGACGATGTTGGTGAGGAGGCGGAGAAATTGCCTGTAATGGTGATGTCACTCTCTAGGGAGTCGACACCGGAATGGATGGCTTATTTAGAGAATTACGTGAGAATGTCAACACGCTGCAAGGTCGGTTGACGACATGAGACGGCCGACAATCTATTAGGACCGGTCCAGGCGTCTCAGAAACACCGTCAGGGGTTTTTAAAAAACGCCCATTTACCTCAGTCGGTCGACACAGACACAGACACGGACACTGAATACAGTGTCGACGGTGAATAAACAAACGTATTTCTCATTAGGGCCACACGTTAAGGGCAATGAAGGAGGTGTTACGTGTTTCTGATACTACAAGTACCACAAGAAAGGGTATTATGTGGGAGTGAAAAAACTACCTGTAGTTTTTCCTGAATCAGATAAAATAAAATGAAGTGTGTGATGATGCGTAGGGTTACCCCGATAGCAAATATTGGCGTTATACCCTTTCCCGCCAGAAATTAGGGTACGTTGGGAAACACCCCTTAGGGTGATAAGGCGCTCACACGCTTATCAAGTGGCGTTACCGTCTCCAGATACGGCCGCCCTCAAGGAGCCAGCTGATAGGAAGCTGGAAAAATATCCTAAAAAGTATATACACACATACGGTGGTTATACTGCGACCAGCGATCGCCATCAGCCTGGAGATGCAGTGCTGGGTTGGCTTGGTCGGATTCCCTGACTGAAAATATTTTATTCATGTAGAGCATTTAATAGGATGCATTCTATATATATGTATGTGAGATGCACAGAGGGATATTTGCTCTCTGGCATCAAGATAAGTGCGTTGTCCATATCTCCCAGAAGATGTCAGGGACACGACAGTGGTCAGGTGATACAGATCCCATACGGCAGATGGAAGTATTGCTGTATAAAGGGAAGGAGTTATTTGGGGGTCGGTCCATCGGACCTGGGGACCACAGCAACAGCTGGGAAATCCAACCTTTTTTACCCCAAGTTACATCTCAGCTAAAAAAGACACCGTCTTTTCAGCCTCAATCTTTCCTTTCCCATGAGGGCATGCAGGCAAAAGGCCAGTCATATCTGCCCAGACATAGAGGTAAGGGAAGTAGACTGCAGCAGGCAGCCCTTTCCCAGGAAAAGAAGCCCTCCACCGCGTCTGCCAAGTCCTCAGCATGACGCTGGGGCCGTGCAAGCGGACTCAAGGTGGGGGGGTAGTCTCAAGAGTCTCAGGGCGCAGTGGGATCACTCGCAAGTTGACCCCTAGATCGTACGAGTATTATCCCAGGGGTAAAGATTGGAGAGTCGAGACATCTTCTCCTCGCAGGTTCCTGAAGTCTGCTTTACCAACGGCTCCCTCCGACAGGGAGGCAGCATTGGAAACAATTCACAAGCTGTATATCCAGCAGGTGATAATCAAAGTACCCCTCCTACGACAAGGAAAAGGGTATTATTTTTCCACACTATATTGTGGTACTGAAGCCAGACGGCTTGGTGACACATAGTCTAAATGTAAAATGTTTTGAACACTTACATAAAAGGTTCAAATCGAGATAAAGTCACTCAGAGCAGTGATAGCGAACCGGAAAAAAGGGGACTATATGGTGTCCCTGGACATCAAGGATTACCTCCATGTCCAAATTTTGTCCTGCTCATCAAGGGTACCTCTGGTTCGTGGTACAGAACTGTCAATATCAGTTTCAGACGATGCTGTTTGAATTATCCACGGCACCCCGGGCCTTTTTACCAAGGTAATGGCCGAAAAGATGTTTCTTCAAAGAAAAAAGGCATCTAAATTATCCCTTACTTGCACGACCTAAAAAGGGCAAGTTCCAGAGAACAGTTGGAGGTCGGAAGAGCACTATCTAAAGTAGTTCTTCGACGGCACGACTGGATTCTAAATATTCCAAGAATCGCAGCTGTTTTCCGACGATACGTCTGCTGTTCCTAGGGATGATTCTGGACACGGTTCAGAAAAAGGTTTTTCTTCCCGAGGAAAAAGCCAAGGAGTTATCCGACCTGTCAGGAACCTCCTAAAACCAGGAAAGGTGTCTGTACATCAATGCACAAGAGTCCTGGGAAAAATGGTGGCTTTTTACGAAGCAATTCCATTCGGCAGATTCCATGCAAGAATTTTCCAAAGGGATCTGTTGGACAAATGGTCAGGGTCGCATCCTCAGATGCACCTGCGAATAACCCTGTCGCCAAGGACAAGGGTATATCTTCTGTGGTGGTTGCAAAAGGCTCATCTATTGGAGGGCCGCAGATTCGGCATACAGGATTTGATCCTGGTGACCACGGACGCCAGCCTGAGAGGTTGGGGAGCAGTCACACAAGGAAGAAACTTCCAGGGGGTATGGACGAACCTGGAAAAGTCTCTTCACATAAACATTCTGGTACTAAGAGCAATCTAAAATGCTCTAAGCCAGGCGGAACCACTCCTGCAAGGAAAACCGGTGTTGATTCAGTCGGACAACATCACGGCGGTCGCCCATGTAAACAGACAGGGCGGCACAAGAAGCAGGAGTGCAATGGCAGAAGCTGCCAAGATTCTTCGCTGGGCGGAGAATCACGTAATAGCACTGTCAGCAGTGTTCTTCCCGGGCGTGGACAACTGGGAAGCAGACTTCCTCAGCAGACACGATATTCACCCGGGAGAGTGGGGTCTTCATCCAGAAGTCTTCCACATGCAAAATAAACTGTTGGGAAAGACCAATGGTAGACATGATGGCGTCTCGCCTCAACAGGAAACTGGACAAGTATTGCGCCAGGTCAAGAGATCCACAGGCAATAGCTGTGGACGCACTGGTAACACCTTGGGTGTACAAATCAGTATATGTGTTTCCTCCTCTGCCTCTCATACCAAAGGTATTGAAGATTATACGGTGAAGAGGAGTAAGAACAATACTAGTGGCTCCGGATTGGCCAAGAAGGACTTGGTACCCGGAACTTCAAGAGTTGGTCACGGACGACCCGTGCCCTCTACTTCTGAGAAGGGACCTGCTACAACAGGGTCCCTGTCTCTTTCAAGACTTACCGCGGCTGCGTTTGACGGCATGGCGGTTGAACGCCAGATCCTAAAAGGGAAAGGCATTCCAGAAGAAGTCATTCCTACCTTGATTAAGGCAAGGAAGGAAGTCACCGCGAAACATTATCACCGCATTTGGCGAAAATATGTCGCGTGGTGCGAGGATCGGAGTGTTCCGACGGAGGAATTTCAACTGGGTCGTTTCCTACATTTCCTACAATCAGGATTGTCTATGGGTCTCAAATTGAGATCTATTAAGGTTCAAATTTCGGCCCTGTCAATATTCTTCCAAAAAGAATTGGCCTCAGTTCCTGAGGTACAGACTTTTGTTAAAGGAGTACTGCATATACAGCCTCCTGTGGTGCCTCCGGTGGCACCGTGGGATCTAAATGTAGTTTTAGATTCCTCAAATCCCATTGGTTTGAACCATTGAAAAAGGTGGATTTTAAATATCTCACATGGAAAGTGACTATGTTACTGGCCCTGGCTTCCGCCAGGAGAGTATCTGAATTGGCGGCTTTATCTTATAAAAGCCCTTATCTAATCTTCCATTCGGATAGGGCAGAACTGAGGACTCGTCCGCATTTTCTCCCTAAGGTGGTATCAGCGTTTCACCTGAACCAACCTATTGTGGTGCCTGCGGCCACTGGCGACTTGGAGGACTCCAAGTTGTTGGACGTTGTCAGAGCCTTAAAAATATACATTTCAAGGACGGCTGAAGTCAGAAAATCTGACTCGCTGTTGATACTATATGCACCCAACAAGTTGGGTGCCCCTGCTTCTAAGCAGACGATTGCTCGTTGGATTTGTAACACAATTCAACTTGCTCATTCTGTGGCAGGCCTGCCACAGCCTAAATCTGTTAAGGCCCATTCCACAAGGAAGGTGGGCTCATCTTGGGCGGCTGCCCGAGGGGTCTCGGCATTACAATTCTGCCGAGCAGCTACGTGGTCGGGGGAAAACACGTTTGTAAAATTCTACAAATTTGATACCCTGGCAAAAGAGGACTTGGAATTCTCTCATTCGGTGCTGCAGAGTCATCCGCACTCTCCCGCCCGTTTGGGAGCTTTGGTATAATCCCCATGGTCCTTTCAGGAACCCCAGCATCCACTTAGGACGATAGAGAAAATAAGAATTTACTTACCGATAATTCTATTTCTCGGAGTCCGTAGTGGATGCTGGGCGCCCATCCCAAGTGCGGATTATCTGCAATACTGTACATAGTTATTGTTAACAAATTCGGGTTATATTGTTAAGGAGCCATCTTTAAGAGGCTCTTTCTGTTATCATACTGTTAACTGGGTTTAGATCACAAGTTGTACGGTGTGATTGGTGTGGCTGGTATGAGTCTTACCCGGGATTCAAATTGCCTCCCTTATTGTGTACGCTCGTCCGGGCACAGTACCTAACTGGAGTCTGGAGGAGGGTCATAGGGGGAGGAGCCAGTGCACACCACCTGATCTGGTAAAAGCTTTACTTTTTTGTGCCCTGTCTCCTGCGGAGCCGCTATTCCCCATGGTCCTTTCAGGAACCCCAGCATCCACTACGGACTCCGAGAAATAGAATTATCGGTAAGTAAATTCTTATTTTTTTTTTATATAGCGCAGCAAATTCCGTTGCGCTTTACAACTGGACACAATAAGAAGACAAAACTGGGTAATAAACAGTCATAAAGGTAGGAAGGAGTTCCTGACTGCAGCTTTCTGCTGTTTTACACAGTTACTGAAAGCATGATGCAGCTTCTGACACTGTGCTACCTAGTGCAGTGTCATTTACGAAGGAGGGGAGCGCAATTCCTGTGTGCGCCCAGCTTTCCTTCAGGCCCTCTCTCAACAGCCTCTCCCAGTGTGGTTGTGTCTCCTCTGGGTGATTACTTCAGCAGCCAGCGCTTTGGAAGAACCAGTCGGCGGCTTTTGCAATTACCTGGGTCAAAAAAAATGAGTAAGAGCTGTTTCCACTACCTGCTAAAAACCTTTCTTTATACCTGTGAAACAATCAGCATTTTTCCTTTTTTATTTATTCAATTTACTGAAGACCATCTTGGACAAACTGCAAGACTTTTGCAGTCTGCCTGCACCGTGGACGGCTGCCGGAGTTCTATGTCCGGGTTGCTTGCCACAGGGTCACTGCAGCAAGGCAGCTGTGACTGTAACCCACTTCCTTGTATATCAAGGGGATGGGTACTGGTTGTGAAGTCGTAGATACCCCCAAACATTTAGGAAGCAGCAATGAAGGAGGAACAGTGTGCTGCTATGGAGCAGGTGGCCATCTAACAGTGTAATCTACCTGCATAGTGCTGCTGGGACGGATTGGTGCCATCAGTTTAAACGGCTGCAACGGGCAGATGGCTGGGGGCAGGGCTTGCCGCTGCCAGTCAGGTGCCTTCGATCAGGCAGCTGCTCTAGAGGATTCCCTAGCGGTCCCAGCCAGCTTGTTAGCCCTGAAGGGAGGAACCCTTTCCCTCTCCCTCCACCCAGTAACAGCACAGCAGCAGCTCCCTCCAAAACAGCACGCATCCTCACATCTGTGGGAGACCATGAGGTGCCTGGAGTCCTAGGCTGCAGCCTCTTCATATATTTGTGGGGTAGCTCCTGGTGTCTCTTTCACAATTCTCCCTATAGTTGCTACTCTCAGATTGGGAGGGCTGTGTATGAGACCTGTGAGTCAGAGGGTCAGCCTGTGTCAGCTCCCATGTTGCTCCCTCGACCCACTAATACACAGTACTGGGTGTCTATGTTGGGGGCAGTGTCCAAATTGTCTCAGCAATTGTCGACCTCCTGGCAAGTTGGCTTAGTTTGCGCAGGGGGTGACTAGGGTGCAGGGGCCTCTCAGTGGTCTGTTCCATTTTCCTGGGTATTGGAGTCCGAATCCCAAGCCCCCAGAAAAAGCTGCATGACTGGCTCCTGCGGTGGAAGCTCACTTATTTTGTTTCAAAAACATTTGTTTTCTCTCGTTAAGATGTTTAGGCTCAAAATCTTGTTTCAGTGAGTTAGTAGACAAAGTTTCTGTCCTCTCCCCAGGTCAGATTTTCACCACAAGCCTTTCTGGCCTCTTCACAAAAGCGGAAAGATTAGAAACAAGAACCTCATCCACCACTTGTTGCCAAAGTAATGGTTACCATCCCGGTTCCTCAGCAAACTCAGGGATTTTATTTCAATATTTTTGTGGTTCTATCTCGCCTATTTTGAATCTCAAATCCTGAAATTTAAATTTAATGTTTCACCAGTTCAAGCTGGAATCCATACACTCTTTGATCGTGCTTATGGAAGCCAGAGAGTTGCTTTGGATATTCGGGATGCATATCTGCACATTCCAAGTATTCTTATGTCCTAGAGGATGCTCGGGTCCACATTAGTACCATGGGGTATAGACTGGTCCACCAGGAGCCATTGGCACTTTAGGAGTTTGAGAGTGTGTACTGGCTCCTCCCTCTATGCCCCTCCTACCAGACTCCGTTTAGAAAATGCGCTCTGAGCTGGTCACAGCTAGGGGAGCTCTACAGAGTTTTTCTAGAAAAGTTTAACTTGGTTTTTATTTTACATGAGGCTGCTGGCAACAGCCTCCCTGCAGTGAGGGACTAAGAGGGGGGCGGGCAGTGTCCGCCATGCGGGGTCTGTGCCAATGTCTCAGCTGACTGGACACTGAGCTCCAGAGGGGTCTGATTGTACTCCGCCACAGTGGTCCACTCGCCCCAGCAGCATGCCGCCAACCCCTTACAGAGCTGAAGATGTGGTGAGTGAGACACCGACCCCCCCCTAGCAAGCGGGGGGGGGGGGGGGGGGTGAAGATGGCGGCAGCGGGGTGGGAGCGCAGTACTAACTGAGAGGGGTCAGCGGCACATGGCGCGGCGTTGCTAGGGGCGCCCTGGACCAGCACTTACCCCCCCCACTGGTACAGAAGCCTGTCTGGGTCCTCAGATCTCAGCCAGCACTAAATCCGCAGGCCAGTATACTTCATGAAGAGTGGGAAGACAGCGCCATTAAGGGGGCAGAGCTTCTCCTCAGAGCGGACCCAGCAGCGTTTTCAGCGCCATTTTCCTGCCTGCCCAACGCTGAGAGGAAGAACAGGGCCCCTCCCAGCAACTCCAGCTGTCTGTATACGGTACCAGGGGGTTGTAGAAGGGAGGGGAGGCTGTAATACGACGGTGTATCCTATTAAGCTGCACAGTCAGCGCTAACAAGGGGTCTCCCTTTGCTAAGAGCGCTGTGTGTGGGTTGGCTGCAATCTGTGTCTCTCTTGCCATTCTTGGGGGGGGGGGGGGGGGGGCGTGACTGTCTGACCTCACCTGTGTGTGTGGAGTGTTTGGTGGTCTCCTTAAGCTATGTCCAGGGACACGGTCATATGCTGCAGAGGATTTGTCCTCCAAGATAGCATTGGTTTAGCACAGATACCAGCAAGAGAGCCTGAGTGGTTTTCCTCTATCAAATCTTGGATTTCTCAGATTTCTGACAGGGTTGTAATGAGTCTGCAATCCATGTATTACAGAGCTCTACGGCAGTATGGCCGGTTTCTGGTACCTCCAGGACGCTCTGCTATATACCCCCATAAGCGTGCGCTTGTGCATGTCACATAAGATGACACGGATACAGATTCTGACACCACAGATGGGGATGTGTTGCGGGGCTCCGCATCTCTCGCAAAGGGGGTGCAATTGTTGATGGAGGCTATCGTGGATGTGTTGAATGTTAATGATACCACACCTGAGTAGGTTGAGGTGGCTTTTTTCACTGAAAATAAAAAAAGCCTCTAACCTTCCCGGCATCAAAGGAGTTGAATGCTATATTTGAAAAAGCATGGGAAAACCCTGAGAAATTCCAAGTCCCTAAAAGGGTCCAGGTGGCGTTTCCTTTCCCTGCGGAGGATATGAATAAATGGGAAAATCTGCCGATTGACGCATCTGTGTCCAGACTCTCAAAAAAGGTGGTTTTGCCTGTTCTGGGATCTACCACATTAAAGGAGCCGGCTGATAGAAAAATTGATAACACACTTAAATCGATGTACACTGCTTCAGGGACCATATTATGTCCCACTATTGCTACTGCATGGATTGCAGAGGCAATAGTAAAGTGGTAGGCTATCTTGCTTGAGGATTTGGATACGATTGATAGGGATGACGTTGTATTATATTTACGCAACCTACATGATTCAGCAGGTTTTATGGTAGAATCCATGAAAGACCTGGGTTCCATGGCTGCGGGAATTTCTTCCATGTCTGTTTCAGCTCGTCGGGGACTGTGGCTGCGCCAGTGGTCGGCCGACGCGGAATCCAGAAGGAGTGTGGAGTCCCTACCCTATACAGGTCAGGCTCTCTTTTGGGAAGCTCTAGACGCGTGGATATCCACCGATACAGCGAGTCAATCTCCCTTTCTTCCCTCAGCAGCGCATGCTCCGAAGAAATCCTTTTCTTCATTTGAGGTTTCATGCCAGAACTTTTCAGCTGGATCTCCTGAGCACATAGTCCGGATCGCATCTTCAGATGCACCGGATGATCCAGCTGTCATCTCAGGCCAGGATTTCCCTCCTGTGATGGCTGCAGTCCACCAATCTACTGGAGGGCCGGAGTTTCGGGTTTCAGGATTGGATCATCCTCACAACGGATGCGAGTCTGAGAGGATGGGGAGCTGTCACCAAAGGGGCGCAGTTCCAGGGCAGGTGGTCAGCCCACGAAGCCTCTCCTCTGCTAAAGGATCGCGCAATCCAAGTACAGATGGACAATGCTAAAGCAGTGGCTTACATCAATCGACAAGGAGGAACAAAAGCAGAGCCTGCATGCGAGAGAGGTCAAAAATATACTCCTCTGGGCGGAAAGAAATGCACAAGCAGTGTCTGCAATCTTCATTCCGGGTGTGGACAGCTGGGAAGCGGATTTCCTGAGTGGTCACGGTCTCCACCAGCAGGTGTTCCAACAGATCATCCACCGGTGGGGCTGCCCACATAGACATGGCTTCTCGTCTCAACAAGAAGATTCATTGTTATTGCTCACGAACCAGGGACCCTCAGGCGAGGGCAGTAGGTGCACTGACATCGCCTTGGCCTTACCGGCTGGTCTACCGATTTCCTCCGATTCTGTTGCTCCCAAGGGTGCTCAAGCGAATCAGAAATCAGGGAGTTCAGGCAATTCTAATAGCCCTGGATTGGTCTCGAAGGGCATGGTACGCGGATCTTCTGGACATATCCGTCAAAGACCCTTGGCCTCTACTACTAAGAGATCTTCAACAGGGACCGTTCGTCTACCTGGACTTACGGCGACTTCGTTTGATGGCATGGAGGTTGAACGGAACATCCTAGCTCACAAGGGCCTTTCCAAAAATGTTATTGCTACCATGGCTCAGGCCTGTGACGTAAAAACATTATCATCCTATCTGGAGAAGATATGTCTCCTGGTGCGATGAATGCACGTATTCACCTGCAGAGTTCCACTTGGGGCGTTTCTTACGTTTCCTGCAGGCTGGTGTGTGGATAAGGGCTTACACCTGGGTTCCATTAAGGTCCAGATTTCAGCTCAGACCTTCTTGTAAGGGGTACTCCACAAACAACCTCCTTTTGTGCCACCCACGGCACCCTGGAATTTGAATGTTGGGATTTCTACAGTCCTCCTGGTTTAAACCTCTGACTCTAGAAGACAAGTACCTCAAGTGGAAGAATGTGATGTTGCTGGCCTGGCTTCTGTGTTTCAGAGTTGGGGGGCCTTATCGTGTAAAAGTCCATTCTTGGTCTTTTACGAGGACAGAGTGGAGCTCCGGACTAGACAGCAGTTCCTGCCGAAGGTTGTCTCCACGTTTCACCTGAATCAACCTATTCTGGTACCGTCTGGTTCTGGTTCTTCTGCTCCTCCGGAGGCATTGGATGCTGTGCATGCCTTGAAATATCTGTCAAGCAAACAGCTCATATCAGAAAGACTGATTCTTTGTTGGTGCTCTATGCTGGGCAGTAAAAAGGTTGTCCTGCTTCGAAGCAGTCCATTACTCGTTGGATTAGGCTTACTATCCAACAAGCATATGTGTTGGCAGCTTTACCTGTCCCTATATCTCTGAAGGCCCACTCTACAAGATTGGTGGGGTCTTCCTGGGCGGCTGCCCGTGGAGTCTCTGCTTTGCAACTATGTTGAGCTGCTGCTTGGTCGGGGAAGAACGCTTTTGTGAAGTTCTACAAGTTTGATGCCCTGGCCAAAGAGGATACCCACTTTTTCGGCAGGCGGTGCTGCAGCAGTCTCTGCACGTTCCCACCCGTTCTGGAAGCTTTGGGACGTCCCCATCGTACTAAGTCTCCCCCAATATCCCTTATGGATGCTAGAGAAAATAGGATTTTAATTACCTACCGGTAAATCCCTTTTCTCGTAGTCCATGAGGGATATTGGGCGCCTGCCTCAGTGCGGTGACTTTTTTTTTTTTTTTTTTTTTTACTGTAGGTTCTCTCTTCTGTGGTTACCTGTTCAGCTGTTGCCAGCCAATGCTGGTTTTTATATGTTCAGCGGTTGCTGCTGTTATTACCAGCTGTTGTTGGTTGTTATATATATTAGTGGTGTCCTGGTATATAAATCTCACCACTTTGTCAGATTTCCTTCTCTCGTATATGTCCTTTCTTCTTCGGGCACGTTTTTACCTATAACTGCCTGTGGGAGGGGACATAGAGGAGAGGAGCCAGCACACCCAGTGCAGAAAATTTAAAGTGCACAGGGTCCTTTGGACCCCATCGTACTAAGTCTTCCCCCCCAATATTACTTATGGACTACAAGAAAAGGATTTATGTAATTAAAATCCTATTTTTTTTCATTTAGCATATTTCCACTTAAATGTTATATGATCGCTTTATTTAGTGGGAACTTACTTGAAACATTAAGATGTATTTGCTTTACTAGGTCCTGTTTTACAAATTAATGTTATGTTTTCCCTTATGTTTACTCTTACAAATGTTAATGTCATATTACGGATTGATAATCTGGTTTCAGGTCACAACACAGTCCTACTATTAACATGTCTCACGTAAGGAATGTTCTGAATACTTGGTGCGGAAAGAAGAATTTAACTCCTAATTTTCAGATCCGTACAACTGGGGACAAGAATAAACCGACATTTACGTGTAAGGTAAGGTCTTTCACCTTGGAGTGTGGTACGTTTTCTCTCTGCTGAAATACAAAGCATTCAAACCAATTGCACATTATGCACCACCTTCTATACCTTATCGGTACGTTGAAACCGTTCCTAAAGATTGGGGTACTTGCTTGATTCGCTCCGTGAGCGGTATTGCCTTCTGTTTTCCCTACCCTCTCAGGCAGCTGATATAGTGCATACACACTGGACGATATCGCTAACGATATCGACCAGTGACGTTGCGGCCGGCCCGTACATGCAGTTTTGGACTGTTTATTGCCTCTTCAATATGTAGTAGTTTACCCTTTTCTCTATCGTCCTAGTGGATGCTGGGGTTCCTGAAAGGACCATGGGTAATAGCGGCTCCGCAGGAGACAGGGCACAAAAGTAAAGCTTTCCGATCAGGTGGTGTGCACTGGCTCCTCCCCCTATGACCCTCCTCCAAGCCAGTTAGATTTTTGTGCCCGGCCGAGAAGGGTGCAATCTAGGTGGCTCTCCTAAAGAGCTGCTTAGAAAAGTTTAGCTTAGGTTTTTTATTTTACAGTGAGTCCTGCTGGCAACAGGATCACTGCAACGAGGGACTTAGGGGAGAAGAAGTGAACTCACCTGCGTGCAGGATGGATTGGCTTCTTGGCTACTGGACACCAGCTCCAGAGGGACGATCACAGGTACAGCCTGGATGGTCACCGGAGCCTTGCCGCCGGCCCCCTTGCAGATGCTGAAGTAAGAAGAGGTCCAGAATCGGCGGCAGAAGACTCCTCAGTCTTCTAAAGGTAGCGCACAGCACTGCAGCTGTGCGCCATTTTCCTCTCAGCACACTTCACACGGCAGTCACTGAGGGTGCAGGGCGCTGGGAGGGGGGCGCCCTGGGAGGCAAATGAATACCTATTTTGGCTAAAAATACCTCACATATAGCCTCCGGAGGCTATATGGAGATATTTAACCCCTGCCAGAATCCGTTAAGAGCGGGAGATGAGGCCGCCGATAAAGGGGCGGGGCCTATCTCCTCAGCACACAGCGCCATTTTCCCTCACAGAAAGGCTGGAGGGAAGGCTCCCTGGCTCTCCCCTGCACTGCACTACAGAAACAGGGTTAAAACAGAGAGGGGGGGCACTAATTTGGCGTTAGAAATATATAAAAAAGATGCTATAAGGGAAAACACTTATATAAGGTTGTCCCTATATAATTATAGCGTTTTTGGTGTGTGCTGGCAAACTCTCCCTCTGTCTCTCCAAAGGGCTAGTGGGTCCTGTCCTCTATCAGAGCATTCCCTGTGTGTGTGCTGTGTGTCGGTACGTGTGTGTCGACATGTAGGAGGACGATGTTGGTGAGGAGGCGGAGCAATTGCCTGTAATGGTGATGTCACTCTCTAGGGAGTCGACACCGGAATGGATGGCTTATTTAGGGAATTACGTGATAATGTCAACACGCTGCAAGGTCGGTTGACGACATGAGACGGCCGACAAACAATTAGTACCGGTCCAGACGTCTCAAAAACACCGTCAGGGGTTTTAAAACGCCCGTTTACTTTAGTCGGTCGACACAGACACAGACAGGGACACTGAATCCAGTGTCGACGGTGAATAAACAAACGTATTCCTTATTAGGGCCACACGTTAAAGGCAATGAAGGAGGTGTTACATATTTCTGATACTACAAGTACCACAAAAGAGGGTATTATGTGGGATGTGAAAAAACTACCATAGTTTTTCCTGAATCAGATAAATTAAATAAAGTGTGTGATGATGCGTGGGTTCCCCCCGATAAAAAATTATGGGCGGTATACCCTTTCCCGCCAGAAGTTAGGGCGCGTTGGGAAACACCCCTTAGGGTGGATAAGGCGCTCACACGCTTATCAAAACAAGTGGCGGTACCGTCTATAGATAGGGCCGTCCTCAAGGACCAGCTGACAGGAGGCTGGAAAATATCATAAAAAGTATATACACACATACTGGTGTTATACTGCGACCAGCGATCGCCTCAGCCTGGATGTGCAGAGCTGGGGTGGCTTGGTCGGATTCCCTGACTAAAAATATTGATACCCTTGACAGGGACAGTATTTTATTGACTATAGAGCATTTAAAGGATGCATTTCTATATATGCGAGATGCACAGAGGGATATTTGCACTCTGGCATCAAGAGTAAGTGCGATGTCCATATCTGCCAGAAGATGTTATGGACACGACAGTGGTCAGGTGATGCAGATTCCAAACGGCACAAAGGTGTATTGCCGTATAAAGGAAGAGGAGTTATTTGGGGTCGGTCCATCGGACCTGGTGGCCACGGCAACTGCTGGAAAATCCACCGTTTTTTACCCTAAGTCACATCTCTGCAGAAAAAGACACCGTCTTTTCAGCCTCAGTCCTTTCGTCCCTATAAGATCATATCTGCCCAGGGATAGAGGAAAGGGAAGAAGACTGCAGCAGGCAGCCCATTCTCAGGAACAGAAGCGTTCCACCGCTTCTGACAAGTTCTCAGCATGGCGCTGAGACCGTACAGGACCCCTGGATCCTACAAGTAGTATCCCAGGGGTACAGATTGGAATGTCGAGACGTTTCCCCTTCGCAGGCTCCTGAAGTCTGCTTTACCAAGGTCTCCCTCCGACAAGGAGGCAGTATGGGAAAAAATTCACAAGCTGTATTCCCAGCAGGTGATAATTAAATTACCCCTCCTACTACAAGAAAAGGGGTATTATTCCACACTATATTGTGGTACTGAAGCCAGAAGGCTAGGTGAGATTTATTCTAAAAAATTTTTTTGAACACTTACAAAGGTTCAAATCAAGATGGAGTCACTCAGAGCAGTGATAACGAACCAGGAAGAAGGGGACTATATAGTGTCCCGGGACATCAGGGATGCTTACCTCTATGTCCCAAATTGGTCCTTCTCACTAAGGGTACCTCAGGTTCGTGGTGCAGAACTGTCACTATCAGTTTCAGACGCTGCCGTTTGGATTGTCCACGGCACCCCGGGTCTTTACCAAGGTAATGGCCGAAATGATGATTCTTCTTCGAAGAAAAGGCGTCTTAATTATCCCTTACTTGGACGATCTCCTGATAAGGGCATAGTCCAGGGAACAGTTGGAGCTCGGAGTAGCACTATCTCGGATACTGCTACAACAGCACGGGTGGATTCTAAATATTCCAAAATCGCAGCTGATCCCGACGACACGTCTGCTGTGCCTAGGGATGATTCTGGACACAGTCCAGAAAAAGGTGTTTCTCCCGGAAGAGAAAGCCAGGGAGTTATCCGAGCTAGTCAGGAACCTCCTAAAAACAGTGCAGCATTGCACAAGAGTCCTGGTAAAAATGGTGGCTTCCTACGAAGCAAATTCCATTCGGCAGATTTCACGCAAGAACTTTTCAGTGGGATCTGCTGGACAAATGGTCCGGATCGCATCTTCAGATGCATCAGCGGATAACCCTATATCCAAGGACAAGGGTGTCTCTCCTGTGGTGGTTATAGAGTGCTCATCTTCTAGAGGGCCGCAGATTCGGCATTCAGGATTGGATGCTGGTAACCACGGAGCCCAGCCCGAGAGGCTGGGGAGCAGTCACACAAGGAAAAAATTTCCAGGGAGTGTGATCAAGTCTGGAGACTTTTCTCCACATAAATATACTGGAGCTAAGGGTAAATTTATAATGCTCTAAGCTTAGCAAGACCTCTGCTTCAAGGTCAGCCGGTATTGATCCAGTGGGAAAAACATCACGGCAGTCGCCCACGTAAACAGACAGGGCGACACAAGAAGCAGGAGGGCAATGGCAAAAACTGCAAGGACTTTTCGCTGGGCGGAAAATCATGTGATAGCACTGTCAGCAGTTTTTCATCCCGGGAATGGAAACTGGAAAGCAGACTTCCTCAGCAGGCACGACCTCCACCCGGGAGAGTGGAAACTTCATCGGGAAGTTTTTTCCACATGATTGTAAACCGTTGGGAAATACCAAAGGTGGACATGATGGCGTCCCGTCTGAACAAAAAACGGGACAGGTATTGCGCCAGGTCAAGAGACCCTCAGGCAATAGCTGTGGACGTTCTGGTAACACCGTGGGTGTACCAGTCGGTGTATGTGTTCCCTCCTCTGTTTCTCATACCTAAGGTGCTGAGAATTATAAGACGTAGAGGAGTAAGAACTATACTCATGGCTCCGGATTGGCCAAGAAGGACTTGGTACCCGGAACTTCAAGAGATGCTTACAGAGGTCTTATGGCCTCTGCCGCTAAGAAGGGACTTGCTTCAGCAAGTACCATGTCTGTTCCAAGACTTACCGCAGCTGCGTTTGTCGGCATGGCGGTGGAAGGCCGGATCCTAAGGGAAAAAGGCATTCCGGAAGAGGTCATTCCTACCCTGGTCAAAGCCAGAAAGGAGGTGACCGCACAACATTATCACCACATGTGGCGAAAATATGTTGCGTGGTGTGAGGCCAGGAAGGCCCCACAAAGAAATTTCAACTCGGTCGTTTCCTGCATTTCCTGCAAACAGGAGTGTCTATGGACCTCAAATTGGGGTCCCTTAAGGTTCAAATTTCGGCCCTGTCGATTTTCTTCCAGAAAGAATTGGCTTCAGTTCCTGAAGTCCAGAAGTTTGTCAAGGGAGTATTGCATATACAACCCCCTTTTTGTGCCTCCAGTGGCACTGTGGGATCTCAACGTAGTTCTGGGATTCCTCAAATCACATTGGTTTAAAACCAGTCAAATCTGTGGATTTGAAGCATCTCACATGAAAAGTGACCGTGCTCTTGGCCCTGGCCTGGACCAGGCGAGTGTCAAAATTGGTGTTTTTTTTCTCAAAAAAGCCCATATCTGTTTGTCCATTCGGACAGGGCAGAGCTGCGGACTCGTCCCCAGTTCTCTCCCTAAGGTGGTGTCAGTGTTTCACCTGAACCAGCTTATTGTGGTGCCTTGCACCTACTAGGGACTTGGAGGACTCCAAGTTGCTAGATGTTGTCAGGGCCCTGAAAATATGTTCCAGGACGGCTGGAGTCAGGAAAACTGACTTGCTGTTATCCTGTATGCACCCAACAAACTGGGTGCTCTTGCTTCTAAGCAGACTATTGCTAGTTGGATGTGTAATACAATTCAGCTTGCACATTCTGTGGCAGGCCTGCCACAGCCAAAATATGTAAATGCCCATTCCACAAGGAAGGTGGGCTCATCTTGGGCGGCTGCCCGAGGGGTCTCGGCTTTACAACTTTGCAGAGCAGCTACTTGGTCAGGGGCAAACACGTTTGCTAAATTCTACAAATTTGATACCCTGGCTAAGGAGGGCCTGGAGTTCTCTCATTCGGTGCTGCAGAGTCATCCGCACTCTCCCGCCCGTTTGGGAGCTTTGGTATAATCCCCATGGTCCTTTCAGGAACCCCAGCATCCACTAGGACGATAGAGAAAATAAGAATTTACTTACCGATAATTCTATTTCTCGGAGTCCGTAGTGGATGCTGGGCGCCCATCCCAAGTGCGGATTATCTGCAATACTTGTACATAGTTACAAAAATCGGGTTATTATTGTTGTGAGCCATCTTTTCAGAGGCTCCGCTGTTATCATACTGTTAACTGGGTTTAGATCACAAGTTGTACGGTGTGATTGGTGTGGCTGGTATGAGTCTTACCCGGGATTCAAAAATTCCTCCCTTATTGTGTACGCTCGTCCGGGCACAGTACCTAACTGGCTTGGAGGAGGGTCATAGGGGGAGGAGCCAGTGCACACCACCTGATCGGAAAGCTTTACTTTTGTGCCCTGTCTCCTGCGGAGCCGCTATTCCCCATGGTCCTTTCAGGAACCCCAGCATCCACTACGGACTCCGAGAAATAGAATTATCGGTAAGTAAATTCTTATTTTTAAGATTGAGAAGGTTAGTTGTAGTTTTCTCCTGTCCTATAGGATTGTTAGTGAAGCAGTTTGTGGAGTCTTAGCTGATGCTAGACATAGTACCTATATAATCTGGTTCACGTTCCCATCCACCCTATTTATCTGGTGTGTGTGTGAATTCTTTGCTTCAGCTCACTCAATTGAAGACCACTAACAACAAGAATGTGAAATTATACCAGGGGCATTCAGTTATAATAGGCTTTTTTTTTTTTAAGACATCACAACGCCGTGCCTGATGTCACAGCAGAATAAAGTGTTTTTAACCCTGCTAAGATGTTAAAACTAGTTTATAATGTTGTCATAGGGAGCACTGTAAACACTGTGGGGTCTGGGCACTTTTAAATGTATTGAAATCCAATTAAACACCAATAAGTTTCATAAATATAGCATTAAGGAAAGAAAATCCAGTCTCCATATGATTTTCCACTGCGACTTTTGTTAATGAGCTGCTAGTGATGGACAGTGCTTCAGCATTGTCACATATCTGGCAGTGTGAATAAGGCAGATCTGCTTAAAAATGGCAAAGTATGATTCTTCTATGCCTAATAACGCCTAACTTCAACAGCATTTGTTTGTAGAGAAACAATGCAGAATTGGATATTTTATATTTTTGCAGATAATGCAAGGGGTTGCTGGCCAAGGCTACTTCAGTATTGGGTTATCTTTTAAAACTGAAGAACGACTGTTGTATGAGGTAGGAGAAAAAATTAGTTTAGCACGCCCTGTGCAGGGTTTAGTTCAGGTCTCTTCATCTTTAGAACAGTTGATGGAGTCCTCTAAGAATTCGGACAACTCCGCTAGATGTACGTCCTTATCCAGACATCTCCCTTCAGTCCTCCTCCAGCCGGTATGAATCTGCTGCAGATTTCTCTTCTCAGCAGGAGGAAGGGGAGGTTATGGAGACTTTGCATCTGAAGGGGACCTCTACCCCTGAGGCGGATGCAGGGGACACCAAGGGGGTAGAGTCCCTTATCAAGACTGCCTGGTGCTTAAGATCTCAGAGACTGATACCTTGCTGTTCAGGAAGAAGAAACTTTCAGTTTCTTTTTCATCTTTCCCTCAGTTGGATGAGCAGTAGTTAGTGGCCTGGAAACATCTGGATAAAACATTCAAGGCGTCCAATTGCTTCCTTGCTCTTTGCCCATTTTCTCTTACGTCCTAGAGGATGCTGGGGTCCAGTTTGGTACCATGGGATATAGACAGGTCCACTAGGTGCCCTGGGCACTTTAAGAGTTTAATAGTGTGGGCTGGCTCCTCCCTCCATGCCCCTCCTACCAGACTCTGTTTAGAAAATGTGCCCGGTGGAGCTGGTCACAGCTAGGGGAGCTTCTAGGAGTTTTTAGGTGTTTTTTTTTTTTTTTTTTTTTTTTTTTTAATTAAAAAAAATATTGGGTTACAGGGAGGCTGCTGGCAACAGGGTGAGTACAGTGCCAGCGGCCCGGTTAGCAGGTCGCAGGCGGGAGAGGCGGCACAAGGGTGGGAGCGCATCTGACACGCTGCGCTCCAATGCAGGCTCACCAGCACTTGGTGTGAGTGCTTGAGAGGCTTCCTGAGCCAGCGCGGTTACCCTACACTGGTCAGATCAACTAACAGGGGCTAATCCCGCTGTTAGCAGCAAAACCTCAGGCCAGTATAATATAACTAGTGCGGGAAGCTGCGGGGCTTCTCTTCAGAGCGGATCCAGCACTTGCCAGCGCCATTTTCTCCCTGCAGATCAGAGGATCAGAACGCTGACGGAGCGCTGCCCTTGCATAACTCCAGCTATCCTCAGCGGTACCATGGTGATATAGACAGGGAGTGAGTTGGTAGTGCTAATTAACCTATTAAGGTTAGTTAGCGCTGGGCTTTTATCATAATAATTGCCTGAAGTGGCGCTATGTTGCTGGCTCCTTATACTCTGACTCTCTGAAGGTACGCTGGGGGAAACTGACATTTTCCTGTGTTTGTGTGTGTGTATCTCACTTTACCATGTCAAAGGACTCTGTGTCCTGTGCTGCAGTGTGTTTATCTTCTCCTGAAGAGTATTTCATGTACTCAGGGATGCAATGTGCTTTCCCAGCCTTCTGAATCCGTACCCCCATGGGTGGATTCTTTAAGGGGTATGATATCCCAGATTTCCATTAGGATGTCACATAATGAGAGAGACAAAGTTTTTGAGAGAATCTGTGGAGGGTTTGACATACTCTGCTCCCACTGCTTCATCTAAGACACCCCCTACATACCCACAAAAACGTACTCTTGCACAGATAATGCAAGTTGACACTGATACCGACTGATACAGGGGACGGTGATGGGGATATGCAGGTAGGGGTGGGGAGCATCACTTGCTAAGGGGGTGCAACTAATGATTGTAGCCATTAGAGATGTTTTACATATTACTGACAAGGTACCTGAGCAGGTAGAGGAATCTTATTTTCTCTGACGTCCTAGTGGATGCTGGGAACTCCGTAAGGACCATGGGGAATAGCGGGCTCCGAAGGAGGCTGGGCACTCTAGAAAGATTTATGACTACCTGGTGTGCACTGGCTCCTCCCACTATGACCCTCCTCCAAGCCTCAGTTAGATTTTGTGCCCGGCCGAGGTTGGATGCACACTAGGGGCTCTCCTGAGCCCTTAGAAAGAAAGTATAGATTTAGGTTTTTTATTTTCAGTGAGACCTGCTGGCAACAGGCTCACTGCAGCGAGGGACTAAGGGGAGAAGAAGCGAACTCGCCTGCTTGCAGCCGGATTGGGCTTCTTAGGCTACTGGACACCATTAGCTTTAGAGGGATCGACCGCAGGCCCAGTCCTTGGTGTTCGGTCCCGGAGCCGCGCCGCCGTCCCCCTTACAGAGCCAGAAGCAAGAAGAGGTCCGGAAAATCGGCGGCAGAAGACATCAGTCTTCATCAAGGTAGCGCACAGCACTGCAGCTGTGCGCCATTGCTCCTCATACACACTTCACACTCCGGTCACTGAGGGTGCAGGGCGCTGGGGGGGGGGGCGCCCTGAGAAGCAATAATAACACCTTGGCTGGCAAAAAATACCACAATATATAGTCCCAGAGGCTATATATGTGGAAAATACCCCTGCCAGAATATAGAAAAAAGCGTGAGAATAGTCCGCGGAAAAGGGGCGGAGCTATCTCTCACAGCACACTGGCGCCATTTCTCCTTCACAGATCCGCTGGAAGGAAGCTCCCTGGCTCTCCCCTGCAGTCTACACTACAGAACAGGGTAAAAACAGAGAGGGGGGGCACTAAATTTAGGCGCAGTATAAATTATATAGAAAAAGCAGCTATAGGGGACATAACTCAGTTAGTCCCTGCATTATATAGCGCTCTGGTGTGTGCTGGCATACTCTCACTCTGTCCCCCCAAAGGGCTTTTGTGGGTCCTGTCCTCATTTGGAGCATTCCTTGTGTATGTGCGGTGTGTCGGTACGGCTGTGTCGACATGTTTGATGAGGAGACTTATGTGGAGGCGGAGCAGATGCCGATAAATGAGATGTCGCCCCCTGTGGGCCGACACCAGAGTGGATGGATAGGTGGAAGGTATTAACCGACAGTGTCAACTCCTTACATAAAAGGCTGGATGACGTAACAGCTATGGGACAGCCGGCTTCTCAGCCCGCGCCTGCCCAGGCGTCTCAAAGGCCATCAACGCTCCCTCAGATGGCAGACACAGATGTCGACACGGAGTCTGACTCCAGTGTCGACGAGGTTGAGACATATACACAATCCACTAGGAACATCCGTTACATGATCCCGGCAATATAAAATGTGTTACACATTTCTGACATTAACCCAAGTACCACTAAAAACAAAAAAGGGTTTTATGTGTGGGGAGAAAAAGCAGGCAGTGTTTTGTTCTCCCATCAAATGAGTGAATGAAGTGTGAAAAAGCGTGGGTTCCCCCGATAAGAAACTGGTAATTTCTCTGACGTCCTAGTGGATGCTGGGTACTCCGTAAGGACCATGGGGAATAGCGGGCTCCGAAGGAGGCTGGGCACTCTAGAAAGATTTATGACTACCTGGTGTGCACTGGCTCCTCCCACTATGACCCTCCTCCAAGCCTCAGTTAGATTTTGTGCCCGGCCGAGGTTGGATGCACACTAGGGGCTCTCCTGAGCCCTTAGAAAGAAAGTATAGATTTAGGTTTTTTATTTTCAGTGAGACCTGCTGGCAACAGGCTCACTGCAGCGAGGGACTAAGGGGAGAAGAAGCGAACTCGCCTGCTTGCAGCCGGATTGGGCTTCTTAGGCTACTGGACACCATTAGCTCCAGAGGGATCGACCGCAGGCCCAGTCCTTGGTGTTCGGTCCCGGAGCCGCGCCGCCGTCCCCCTTACAGAGCCAGAAGCAAGAAGAGGTCCGGAAAAACGGCGGCAGAAGACTTCGGTCTTCACCAAGGTAGCGCACAGCACTGCAGCTGTGCGCCATTGCTCCTCATACACACTTCATACTCCGGTCACTGAGGGTGCAGGGCGCTGGGGGGGGGGGGCCCTGAGAAGCAATAATAACACCTTGGCTGGCAAAAATTCCACAATATATAGTCCCAGAGACTATATATGTGGAAAATACCCCTGCCAGAATATGGAAAAAAGCGGGAGTATAGTTTCCGGAAAAGGGGCGGAGCTATCTCTCACAGCACACTGGCGCCATTTCTCCTTCACAGATCCGCTGGAAGGAAGCTCCCTGCAGTCTACACTACAGAACAGGGTAAAAACAGAGAGGGGGGCACTAAATTTAGGCGCAGTATATAATATATTGAAAAAGCAGCTATAGGGGACATAACTCAGTTAGTCCCTGCATTATATAGCGCTCTGGTGTGTGCTGGCATACTCTCACTCTGTCCCCCCAAAGGGCTTTTGTGGGTCCTGTCCTCATTCGGAGCATTCCCTGTGTGTGTGCGGTGTGTCGGTACGGCTGTGTCGACATGTTTGATGAGGATAATGATGTGGAGGCGGAGCAGATGCCTTTAGAAGGGATGTCACCCCCTGCGGGGCAGACACCTGAGTGGATGAGCTTATGGAAAGTAATGAGTGCACGTATAGACTCCTTACATAAGAAAATTGACGACATGCCAAATGTGGGACAGCCGACTTCTCAGCTCGTGCCTGCCCAGGCGTCGCTTGGGTCGTCAGGGGCTCTAAAACGCCCGCTACCTCAAGCAGACCCAGATGTCGACACTGATACTGACACCAGTGTCGACGACGATGAGTCTAACCTGATGCCCATTAAGGTCATTCACTGCATGATTGAGGCAATGAAAGAGGTGTTACACATTTCTGATATAACTACAGGTACCACTAAAAAGGGTATTCTGTTTGGAGAGAAAAAACTACCCGTAGTTTTTCCCCCATCAGATGAATTAAATGAAGTGTGTGAAGAAGCGTGGGCTTTCCCTGATAAAAAATTGGTAATTCCTAAGAAGGTACTAATGGCGTTCCCTTTCCCGCCAGAGGATAGGTCACGTTGGGAAACACCCCCTAGGGTGGATAAAGCGCTCACACGTTTGTCTAAAAAGGTGGCACTACCGTCTCCGGATACGGCCGCCCTCAAGGAACCTGCTGATAGAAAGCAGGAGGCGATCCTGAAGTCTGTATATACACACTCAGGCATTATACTTAGGCCAGCTATTGCGTCAGCTTGGATGTGCAGTGCTGCCGCTGCGTGGTCAGATAAACTGTCAGAAAATATTGACACATTAGACAGAGACACGATCCTGTTAACCATAGACCATATAAAAGACTCAGTCTTATATATGAGAGATGCACAGAGGGAAATCTGCCGACTGGCATCTAAAGTAAGTGCATTGTCCATTTCTGCTAGGAGAGGCTTATGGACTCGCCAGTGGACAGGAGATGCAGATTCTAAAAAACACATGGAAGTGTTGCCATATAAGGGTGAGGAATTATTTGGGGATGGTCTCTCGGACCTAGTTTCCACAGCAACGTCTGGGAAGTCAGCATTTTTACCCCATGTCCCCTCACAGCCTAAGAAGGCGCCGTTTTATCAGGTTCAGTCCTTTCGGACCCAGAAAAACAGGCGTGGAAAAGGCGGGTCCTTTCTGTCCAGAGGCAGAGGTAGGGGAAAAAGGCTGCAACAAACAGCAGGTTCCCAGGAGCAAAAGTCCTCCCCCGCTTCTTCTTCCAAGTCCGCCGCATGACGGTGGGGCTCCACAGGCGGAGCCAGGTACGGTGGGGGGTCGCCTCAGGAATTTCAGCGATCAGTGGGCTCGCTCACAGGTGGATCCCTGGATCCTGCAAATAGTATCTCAGGGGTACAAACTGGAATTCGAGGCGTCCCCACCCCACCGGTTCCTAAAATCTGCCTTGCCGATTGCTCCCTCAGACAGGGAGGCGGGGCTAGCGGCAATTCACAAGCTGTATTCCCAGCAGGTGATAATCAAGGTACCCCTACTTCAACAAGGCCGGGGTTATTATTCCACACTATTTGTGGTACCGAAACCGGACGGTTCGGTGAGACCCATTTTAAATTTGAAATCCTTGAACACGTACATAAAAAAATTCAAGTTCAAGATGGAATCGCTCAGGGCGGTTATTGCAAGCCTGGACGAGGGGGATTACATGGTATCCCTGGACATCAAGGATGCTTACTTGCATGTCCCCATTTACCATCCTCACCAGGAGTACCTCAGATTTGTGGTACAGGATTGCCATTACCAATTCCAGATGCTGCCGTTTGGATTGTCCACGGCACCGAGGGTATTTACCAAGGTTATGGCGGAAATGATGATACTCCTTCGAAAAAAGGGAGTTTTAATTATCCCGTACTTGGACGATCTCCTAATAAAAGCGAGGTCCAAGGAACAGTTGTTGGTGGGAGTAGCACTATCGCAGGAGGTGCTGCACCAGCACGGCTGGATTCTGAATATCCCAAAGTCACAGCTGGTTCCGACGACACGGCTACTGTTCCTGGGTATGATTCTGGATACAGTCCAGAAGAAAGTGTTTCTCCCGGAGGAGAAAGCCAGGGAGTTGTCATCTCTAGTCAGAGACCTCCTGAAACCAAAACAGGTATCAGTGCATCGCTGCACACGGGTCCTGGGAAAGATGGTGGCTTCTTACGAAGCGATTCCCTTCGGCAGGTTCCATGCCAGAATCTTTCAGTGGGACCTGTTGGACCAGTGGTCCGGATCGCATCTTCAGATGCATCGCTTCATAACCCTGTCTCCAAGAACCAGGGTGTCTCTACTGTGGTGGCTGCAGAGTGCCCATCTTCTAGAGGGCCGCAGGTTCGGCATACAGGACTGGGTCCTGGTGACCACGGATGCCAGCCTTCGAGGCTGGGGGGCAGTCATACAGGGAAGAAACTTCCAAGGACTATGGTCGAGTCAGGAGACTTCCCTTCACATAAATATTCTGGAACTAAGGGCCATCTACAATGCCCTAAGTCAAGCAAGATCCCTGCTCCTACACCAGCCGGTGCTGATCCAGTCAGACAACATCACGGCAGTCGCCCATGTAAATCGACAGGGCGGCACAAGAAGCAGGATGGCGATGGCAGAAGCCACAAGAATTCTCCGATGGGCGGAGAATCATGTACTAGCACTGTCAGCAGTGTTCATTCTTATTTTTCTAACAAGTTACTGATGGTGTACCCTTTCCCGCCAGAGGATAAGTTACGCTGGGAGATATCCCCTAGGGTGGATAAGGCGCTCACACGTTTGTCAAAAAAGGTGGCACTGCCGTCTTAGGATACGGCCACTTTGAAGGTACCTGCTGATAAATAGCAGGAGGCTATCCTGAAGTCTGTGTTTACACACTCAGGTACTAGACTGAGACCTGCAGACTGCTGCAGCGTGGTCTGTACCCCTTTCAAACAGGGATACTATTTTGCGAACATAAGACGTCGTCTTATATATGAGGGATGCACAGAGGGATGTTTTGCCGGCTGGCATCCTGAATTATTGCAATGTCCATTCTGTCAGGAGGGTATTGGAGACCCGACACTGGACAGGTGATGATGACTTTAAAAGGCACATAGAGCCTTATAAGGGTGAGGAATTGGTTGGGGATGGTCTCTGGGACCTCGTATCCACAGCAACAGCTGGGATGAAATTTTTTTACCTCAGGTTTCCTCAGCCTAAGAAAAGCACTGTATTATCAGGTACAGTCCTTTCGGCTTCAGAAAAGCAGGCGGGTCAAACGAAGGAAGAGGGAAAAAGCTGCACCAGCAGCCAGTTCCCAGAATCAAAATTCTTCCCCTGCTTCCTCTGAGCCCACCGCATGACGCGGGGGCTCCACAGGCGTAGCCAGGTACGGTGGGGGGCCGCCTCAAAAATTTCAGCGATCAGTGGGCTCGCTCACAGGTGGATCCCTGGATCCTTCGAGTAGTATCTCAGGGGTACAAGCTGGAAGTCGAGGCGTCTCCCCCCCGCCGTTTACTCAAATCTGCCTTGCCGACAACTCCCTCAGGCACGGAGGCTGTACTAGAGGCAATTCACAAGCTGTATTCCCAGCAGGTGATAGTCAAGGTGCCCCTACTTCAACAAGGACGGGGTTACTATTCCACACTGTTTGTGGTACCGAAACCAGCCGGTTCGGTGAGACCCATTTTAAAATGGAAATCCTTGAACACTTACATAACAAAGTTCAAGATGGAATCGCTCAGGGCGGTTATTGCAAGCCTGGACGAGGGGGATTACATGGTATCCCTGGACATCAAGGATGCTTACCTGCATGTCCCTATTTACCTTCCTCACCAGGAGTACCTCAGATTGTGGTACAGGATTGCCATTACCAATTCCAGACACTACCGTTTGGACTGTCCACGGCACTGAGGGTGTTTACCAAGGTAATGGCAGAAATAATGATACTCCTTCAAAAGGGAGTTTTTATTTATCCCATACTTGGACGATCTCCTTATAAAGGCAAGGTCCAGGGAGCAGTTACTGGTCGGAGTAGCACTATCTCAGGAGGTGCTACAACAGCATGGCTGGATTCTGAACATTCCAAAGTCACAGCTGGTTCCTTACACTCGCTTACTGTTCCTGGGGATGATTTTGGACACAGAACAGAAAAAAGTGTTTCTCCCGCAGGAGAAAGCCAAGGAGCTGTCATCTCTAGTCAGAGACCTCCTAAAACCAAAAAGGGTATCGGTGCATCGTTGCACACGAGTCCTGGGAAAAATGGTGGCTTCATACGAAGCAATTCCATTCGGCAGGTTCCATGCGAGGACCTTCCAGTGGGACCTCTTGGATAAGTGGTCGGGATCGCATCTTCAAATGCATCAAATGATAACCCTGTCTCCAAGGACCAGGGTGTCTCTACTGTGGTGGCTGCAGGGTGCTCATCTTCTAGAGGGCCGCAGATTCGGCATACATGACTGGGTCCTGGTGACCACGGATGCCAGCCTTCAAGGCTGGGGGGCAGTCACACAGGGAAGAAACTTCCAGGGCCTATGGTCAAGTCAGGAGACTTCCCTACATATAAATTCTGGAACTGAGGGCCATTTACAATGCCCTAAGTCGGGCAAGACCCCTGCTTCAAAACCAGCCGGTACTGATACAGTCAGACAACATCACGGCAGTCGCCCATGTGAACCGACAGGGCGGCACAAGAAGCAGGATGGCAATGGCAGAAGCCACAAGGATTCTCCGATGGGCGGAAAATCACGTACTAGCACTGTCAGCAGTGTTCATTCCGGGAGTGGACAACTGGGAAGCAGACTTCCTCAGCAGACACGACCTACACCCGGGAGAGTGGGGACTTCATTCAGAAGTCTTCCTGCTGTTGGTAAACCGTTGGGAAAGGCCACAGGTGGACATGATGGCGTCCCGCCTCAACAAAAAGCTAAAGAGATATTGCGCCAGGTCAAGGGACCCTCAGGCGATAGCTGTGGACGCTCTAGTGACACCGTGGGTGTACCAGTCGGTTTATGTGTTCCCTCCTCTGCCTCTCATACCAAAGGTACTGAGCATAATAAGATGGCGAAGAGTAAGAACGATACTCGTGGTTCCGGATTGGCCAAGAAGGGTTTGGTACCCGGAACTTCAGGAAATGATATCAGAGGACCCATAGCCTCTGCCGCTCAGACAGGACCTGCTTCAGCAGGGGCCCTGTCTGTTCCAAGACTTACCGCGGCTGCGTTTGACGGCATGGCGGTTGAACGCCGGATCCTGAAGGAAAAGGGTATGCCGGAAGAAATCATTCCTACGCTTATTAAAGCCAGGAAAGATGTTACGGCAAAGCATTATCACCGCATATGGGGTAAATATGTTGCATGGTGCGAGGCCAAAAAGGCTCCAACAAAGGAATTTCCACTAGGTCGATTTCTACTTTTCCTGCAAGCAGTAGTGAATATGGGCCTAAAACTAGGCTCCATTAAAGTACAGATCTCGGCTCTGTCGATTTTTTTCTTTCAAAAAGAACTAGCTTCAGTACCTGAAGTTCAGACATTGTGAAAGGAGTGCTGCATATTCAGCCCCCGTTTGTGCCTCCTGTGGCACCTTGGGATCTCAACGTGGTGTTGAGTTTCTTAAAATCACATTGGTTTGAGCCACTAAAAACCGTGGATCTAAAATATCTCACGTGGAAAGTGGTCCTGTTATTGGCCTTGGCTTCAGCCAGGCGAGTGTCAGAATTGGTGGCTTTCTCATGTAAAAGCCCTTATCTGATTTTCCATATGGATAGGGCAGAATTGAGGACTCGTCCCCAGTTTCTCCCTAAAGTGGTGTCAGCGTTTCACCTGAACCAGCCTATTGTGGTGCCTGCGGCTACTAGGGATTTGGAGGACTCCAAGTTGCTAGACGTTGTCAGGGCCCTGATAATATATGTTTCCAGGACGGCTGGAGTCAGAAAATCTGACTCGCTGTTTATCCTGCATGCACCCAACAAGCTGGGTGCTCCTGCTTCTAAGCAGACTATTGCTCACTGGATTTGTAGTACAATTCAGCTTGCACATTCTGTGGCAGGCCTGCCACAGACAAAATCTGTAAATGCCCATTCCACAAGGAAGTTGTGCTCATCTTGGGCGGCTGCCCGAGGGGTCTCGGCTTTACAACTTTGCCGAGCAGCTACTTGGTCAGGGGCAAACACGTTTGCAAAATTCTAAAAATTTGATACCCTGGCTGAGGAGGACCTGGAGTTCTCTCATTCGGTGCTGCAGAGTCATCCGAACTCTCCCGCCCGTTTGGGAGCTTTGGTATAATCCCCATGGTCCTTACGGAGTTCCCAGCATCCACTAGGACGTCAGAGAAAATAAGAATTTACTCACCGGTTATTCTATTTCTCGTAGTCCGTAGTGGATGCTGGGCGCCCATCCCAAGTGCGGATTGTCTGCAATACTTGTACATAGTTATTGCTAACTAAAGGGTTATTGTTGAGCCATCTGTTGAGAGGCTCAGTTGTTTTCATACTGTCAAACTGGATATAGTATCACGAGTTGTACGGTGTGATTGGTGTGGCTGGTATGAGTCTTACCCGGGATTCAAATTCCTTCCTTATTATGTCAGCTCGTCCGGGCACAGTGTCCTAACTGAGGCTTGGAGGAGGGTCATAGTGGGAGGAGCCAGTGCACACCAGGTAGTCATAAATCTTTCTAGAGTGCCCAGCCTCCTTCGGAGCCCGCTATTCCCCATGGTCCTTACGGAGTTCCCAGCATCCACTACGGACTACGAGAAATAGAATTACCGGTGAGTAAATTCTTATTTTCTCTAACTTCCTAGTGGATGCTGGGGACTCCGTAAAGACCATGGGGAATAGACGGGCTCCGCAGGAGACTGGGCACTCTAAAAGAAAGATTAGGTACTATCTGGTGTGCACTGACTCCTCCCTCTATGCCCCTCCTCCAGACCTCAGTTAGAATCTGTGCCCGGCCAGAGCTGGGTGCTCCTAGTTGGCTCTCCTGAGCTTCCTAGAAAAGAAAGTATTTGTTAGGTTTTTTTATTTTCAGTGAGATCTGCTGGCAACAGACTCACTGCTACGTGGGACTGAGGGGAGAGAAGCAAACCTACCTGCTTGCAGCAAGCTTGTGCTTCTTAGGCTACTGGACACCATTAGCTCCAGAGGGTTCGAACACAGGGCCTGACCTCGATCGTCCGTTCCTGGAGCCGGGCCGCCTTCCCCCTTGCAGAGCCAGAAGACAGAAGAGAAGCGATGAAATCGGCGGCAGAAGACTCCTGTCTTCATTAAGGTAGCGCACAGCACTGCAGCTGTGCGCCATTGCTCCCACAGCACACCACACACTCCGGTCACTGCAGGGCGCTGGGGGGGGGGGCCCTGGGCAGCAATTATAATACCTTTTGGCATAAAATGCACATAATAGTCTGTTAATTGTATATGTGTAAAAAACCCCGCCATTAAGTTACAGAAAACGCGGGACAGAAGCCCGCCGCTGAGGGGGCGGGGCCTTCTTCCTCAGCACACCAGCGCCATTTTCCCTTTACAGCTCCGCTGGAAGCAGCTCCCCAGGCTCTCCCCTGCAGTATCCTGATGCAAGAAGGGTAAAAAAGAGAGGGGGGGCACATAAATTTAGGCGCAAATAAGATATTTAAGCAGCTATTGGGTAAATCACTTTTTATAGTGTGAATCCCTGTTATATAGCGCTGTGGTGTGTGCTGGCATACTCTCTCTCTGTCTCCCCAAAGGACTTTGTGGGGTCCTGTCCTCAGTCTGAGCATTCCCTGTGTGTGTGCGGTGTGTAGGTACGGCTGTGTCGACATGTTTGATGAGGAGGGTTACGTGGAGGCGGAGCAGGGGCAGATAAATGTGGTGTCGCCCCCGACTGGGCCGCCACCTTATTGGATGGATTATGTGTAAGGTCTTAACCGACAGTGTCAACTCCTTACATAAAAGGTTCGATGACGCAGCAGCCTTGGGACAGCCGGGGTCTCAGCCTGCGCCTGCCCAGGCGACGCAGAAGCAGTCGGGGGCTCATAAACGCCCGCTAGCTCAGATGTCGACACGGAGTCTGACTCCAGTGTAGATGAGGATGAGACAAATGTACAGTCTACAAAGGCCATCCGATGCATGATTACTGCAATGAAAGATGTATTGCACATTTCTGACATTAACCCGGTTACCACCAAGAGGGGTATTATGTTTGGGGAGAAAAAGCAGCCAGTGACTTTTCCTCCATCTGATAAATTAAATGAATTGTGTGAAGAAGCGTGAAGTTCCCCTGATAAGAAACTAGTGATTTCTAAGAGGTTACTGATGGCGTACCCTTTCCCGCCAACGGATAGGTTATGTTGGGAAACATCCCCTAGGGTGGACAAGGCGCTCACACGCTTATCTAAAAGGGTGGCACTGCCGTCTCAGGATACGGCCGCCCTTAAGGAGCCTGCGGATAGAAAGCAGGAAGCTATCCTGAAGTCTGTGTATACACACTCTGGTACTCTACTGAGACCTGCTATTGCTTCAGCCTGGATGTGTAGTGCTGCAGCAGCATGGACTGATACCCTGTCAGACAACATTGATTCCCTCGACAGGGATACTGCTTTGCTAACCCTCGAACATATAAAAGACGTCGTCTTATATATGCGGGATGCCCAGAGGGACATTTGCCTGCTGGCATCTAGAATTAATGCAATGTCCATTTCTGCCAGGAGAGTATTATGGACTCAGCAGTGGACAGGCGATGCTGATTCTAAAAAACACATGGAGGTTTTGCCTTATAAGGGTGAGGAATTGTTTGGGGACGGTCTCTCGGACCTCGTATCCACAGCTACAGCTGGGAAGTCGACTTTTTTGCCTCAGGTTCCCTCACAGCCTAAGAAAGCACCGTATTATCAAGTGCAGTCCTTTCGGCCTCAGAAAGGCAAGCGGGTCAGAGGAGCATCCTTTCTGGCCAGAGGCAAGGGTAGAGGAAAGAAGCTGCACCAGGCAGCCAGTTCCCAGGAACAAAAATCCTCCCCTGCTTCCACTAAGTCCACCGCATGACGTTGGGGCTCCACAGGTGGAGCCAGGTGCGGTGGGGGCGCGTCTCCGAAACTTCAGCAACCAGTGGGTTCGCTCACAAGTGGATCTATGGGCTGTACAAATTGTATCTCTGGGATACAAGCTGGAGTTCGAGGCGACTCCCCCTCGCCGTTACCTCAAATCTGCCTTGCCAGCTGCTCCCAGGGAAAGGGAGGTAGTACTGGCGGCAATTCACAAGCTGTACCTCCAACAGGTGATAATCAAGGTCCTCCTCCTTCAACAGGGAAGGGGTTACTATTCCACAATGTTTGTGGTACCGAAACCGGACGGTTCGGTGAGACCCATTCTGAATTTAAAGTCCTTGAACACTTATATAAAGAAATTCAAGTTCAAAATGGAATCGCTCAGAGCGGTCATTGCAAGCCTGGAAGAGGGGGATTTTATGGTGTCGCTGGACATCAAAGATGCTTACTTGCATGTCCCCATTTACCCACCTCACCAGGAGTACCTCAGATTTGTGGTACAGGACTCATTACCAATTCCAGACGTTGCCGTTTGGCCTGTCCACGGCACCGAGAATATTTACCAAGGTAATGGCCGAAAATGATGATACTCCTTCGGAAGAAGGGAGTTATTATTATACCGTACTTGGACGATCTCCTCATAAAGGCGAGGTCCAGAGAGCAGTTGTTGGTCAGCGTAGCACTCTCTCAGGAAGTGTTGCAACAGCACGGCTGGATTCTGAATATCCCAAAGTCGCAGCTGATTCCTGCGATCTGTCTGCTTTTCTTGGGCATTATTCTGGACACAGAACAGAAGAAGGTGTTTCTCCCGGTGGAGAAGGCCCAGGAATTGTCATCTCTGGTCAGTGACCTCCTGAAACCAAAACAGGTGTCTGTGCATCACTGCACGCGAGTCCTGGGAAAGATGGTGGCTTCTTACGAAGCAATTCCCTTCGGCAGGTTCCATGCAAGGATCTTTCAGTGGGATCTGTTGGACAAATGGTCCGGATCGCATCTTCAGATGCATCGGTTGATCACCCTGTCCCCCAGGGCCAGGGTGTCTGCTGTGGTGGCTGCAGAGTGCTCATCGTCTCGAGGGCCGCAGGTCCGGCATACAGGACAGTGCTCATCGTCTCGAGGGCCGCAGGTCCGGCATACAGGACTGGGTCCTGGTGACCACGGATGCAAGCCTCCGAGGATGGGGGGCAGTCACTCAGAGAAGAAACTTCCAAGGACAGTGGTCAAGTCTGGAGACTTCACTACACATAAATATACTGGAACTCAGGGCCATTTACAACGCCCTGAGGCAAGCAGAGCCCCTGCTTCAAAACCAACCAGTACTGATTAAGTCAGACAACATCACGGCGGTCGCCCATGTAAACCGCCAGGGCGGCACAAGAAGCAGGGTGGCAATGGCAGAAGCCACAAGGATTCTTCGATGGGCGGAGAATCACGTGCTAGCACTGTCAGCAGTGTTCATTCCGGGAGTGGACAACTGGGAAGCAGACTTCCTCAGCAGGCACGACCTCCACCCGGGAGAGTGGGGCCTTCATCAAGAAGGCCCCATCATTACACAGCTTGTAAATCGCTGGGAACTGCCACAGGTGGACATGATGGCGTCCCGCCTCAACAAAAAGCTAAAAAAATATTGCGCCAGGTCAAGGGACCCTCAGGCGATAGCTGTGGACGCACTAATGACACCATGGGTGTACCAGTCGGTTTATGTGTTCCCTCTTCTTCCTCTCATACCCAAGGTACTGAGGATAGTAAGAAAGAGGAGTAAGAACTATACTCATTGTTCCGGATTGGCCAAGAAGAACTTGGTACCCAGAACTACAAGAAATGATCTCAGAGGACCCATGGCCTCTGCCTCTCAGACAGGACCTGTTACAGCAGGGGCCCTGTCTGTTCCAAGACTTACTGCGGCTGCGTTTGACGGCATGGCGGTTGAACGCCGGATCCTAGCGGAAAAGGGCATTCCGGATGAAGTTATTCCTACGCTGATAAAGGCTAGGAAAGACGTGACCGAAAAACATTATCACCGTATATGGCGAAAATATGGTGCTTGGTGTGAGGCCATGAAGGCCCCTACAGAGGAATTCCAGCTGGGTCGATTTCCTGCACTTCCTACAGTCAGGAGTGACTATGGGCCTAAAATTAGGATCCATAAAGGTCCAGATTTCGGCCCTATCTATTTTCCTTCAAAAAGAACTGGCTTCACTGCCTGAAGTTCAGACGTTTGTTAAAGGAGTGCTGCATATTTAGCCCCCTTTTGTGCCTCCAGTGGCACCTTGGGATCTTAACGTTGTGTTGGATTTCCTGAAATCACACTGGTTTGAGCCACTTAAGACCGTGGAGCTAAAGTATCTCACGTGGAAGGTGGTCATGCTGTTGGCCTTGGCTTCAGCTAGGCGTGTGTCAGAATTGGCGGCTTTGTCATGTAAAAGCCCCTATCTGATCTTCCATATGGACAGGGCAGTATTGAGGACTCGTCCCCAATTTCTCCCAAAGGTGGTATCAGCGTTTCATTTGAACCAACCTATTGTGGTGCCTGCGGCTACTCTGGACTTGGAGGCTTCCAAGTTGCTGGACATAGTCCGGGCTTTGAAAATTGTTTGCTGGATCTGTTGCACGATTCAGCTGGCACATTCTGCGGCTGGACTGCCGCATCCTAATTCAGTAAAAGCCCATTCCACGAGGAAGGTGGGCTCTTCTTGGGTGGCTGCCCGAGGGGTCTCTGCTTTACAGCTTTGCCGAGCTGCTACTTGGTCGGGTTCAAACACATTTGCTAAATTCTACAAGTTTGATGCCCTGGCTGAGGAGGACCTTGAGTTGGCTCATTCGGTGCTGCAGAGTCATCCGCACTCTCCCGCCCTTTTGGGAGCTTTGGTATAATCCCCATGGTGCTTACAGAGTTCCCAGCATCCACTAGGACGTTAGAGAAAATAAGAATTTACTCACCGGTAATTCTATTTCTCGTAGTCCGTAGTGGATGCTGGGCGCCCGTCCCAAGTGCGAACTCTCTGCAATACATGTATATAGTTATTGCTTCACTTTAGGGTTATTGTTTATGAGCCATCCGTACGAGGAGGCTCAGTTGTTGTTCATACTGTTAACTGGGTATGGTTATCACAAGTTGTACAGTGTGATTGGTGTGGCTGGTATGAGTCTTACCCTGGATTCCAAATCCTTTCCTTGTTGTGTCAGCTCTTCCGGGCACAGTTTCCCTAACTGAGGTCTGGAGGAGGGGCATAGAGGGAGGAGCCAGTGCACACCAGATAGTACCTAATCTTTCTTTTAGAGTGCCCAGTCTCCTGCGGAGCCAGTCTATTCCCTATGGTCCTTACGGAGTTCCCAGCATCCACTACGGACTACGAGAAATAGAATTACCGGTGAGTAAATTCTTATTAACTGCGGCTAGGTTGCGCTTCTTAGGCTACTGGACACCATTAGCTCCAGAGGGATCGAACACGGGACCTGACCTTGTCGTTCGTTCCCGGAGCCGCGCCGCCGCCCCCCTCGCAGAGCCAGAAGTCAGAAGACGCAAGAAGACATCGAAATCGGCGGCAGAAGACTCCTGTCTAAACATGCGGTAGCGCACAGCACTGCAGCTGTGCGCCATTGCGCCCACACTACCCACACACTCCGGTCACTGTAGGGTGCAGGGCGCAGGGGGGGGCGCCCTGGGCAGCAATTAGGATACCTCTTGGCAAAATGACACACATATACAGCTGGGCACTGTATATATGTACGAGCCCCCGCCATTTTATTACACAGACCCGGGACAGAAGCCCGCCGCTGAGGGGGCGGGGCCTTCTTCCTCAGCACTAACCAGCGCCATTTTCTCTTCACAGCTCCGCTGAGAGGAAGCTCCCCAGGCTCTCCCCTGCAGTATCAAGGTAGAAAAAGGGTAAAAAGAGAGGGGGGGGCACATAAATTTAGGCGCACAATTATTATAAACAGCAGCTACTGGGAAAACACTAAGTTACTGTGTAATCCCTGGGTTATATAGCGCTGGGGTGTGTGCTGGCATACTCTCTCTGTCTCCCCAAAAGGCCTTGTGGGGTCCTGTCCTCAATTAGAGCATTCCCTGTGTGTGTGCGGTGTCGGTACGTGTGTGTCGACATGTTTGCCGAGGACGGTTACGTGGAGGCAGAACAAGTGCAAGTGACTGTGGTGTCGCCGCAGACTGCGCCAACACCTGATTGGATGGATATGTGGAAGGTGTTAAATGATAATGTAAGCTCCTTGCATAAAAGGTTGGATAATCAGTCGGGGTCTCAACCCATTTCTGATTCTGCAGCTCAGAGGCCGTCAGGGTCTCAAAGGCGCCCACTATCCCAGTTGGTTGACACAGATGTCGACACGGATTCTGACTCCAGTGTCGATGACGATGAGGCAAAGTTGCAGCCTAAATTGACTAAAGCCATCCGATACATGATTATAGCTATGAAGGATGTATTGCACATACCGGAAGAAAACCCTGTCCCTGACAAAAGGGTTTATATGTATGGGGAGAAAAAGCAAGAGGTGACTTTTCCCCCTTCACATGAGTTAAATGAATTATGTGAAAAAGCATGGGATTCTCCCGATAAGAAAGTGCTGATTTCCAAAAGGTTACTTATGGCGTACCCTTTCCTGCCAACGGACAGGATGCGCTGGGAATCCTCCCCTAGGGTAGATAAAGCTCTGACACGCTTATCTAAAAAGGTGGCCCTGCCGTCACAGGATACGGCCGCCCTAAAGGATTCTGCAGATAGGAAGCAGGAAAGTATCCTGAAGTCTGTTTATGCACACTCTGGTACTATACTGAGGCCGGCTATTGCGTCGGCCTGGATGTGTAGTGCTGTAGCAGCATGGACAGATAATCTGTCTGAGGAAATGGATATCTTAGACAAGGATACCATTTTACTGACCCTGGGGCATATAAAAGACGCTGTCCTATATATGAGGGATGCCCAGAGGGACATTTGCCTATTGGGCTCTAGAATAAATGCAATGTCAATTTCTGCCAGAAGGGTCCTGTGGACTCTGCAATGGACAGGTGATGCCGACTCCAAAAAGCACATGGAGGTGTTACCTTACAAGGGTGAGGAATTGTTTGGGGACGTTCTCTTGGACCTAGTTTCCACAGCTACGGCTGGGAAGTCAAACTTTTTGCCATATATTCCCTCACAGCCTAAGAAAGCACCATACAGGTTGAGTATCCCATATCCAAATATTCCGAAATACGGAATATTCCGAAATACGGACTTTTTTGAGTGAGAGTGAGATAGTGAAACCTTTGTTTTTTGATGGCTCAATGTACACAAACTTTGTTTAATACACAAAGTTATTAAAAATATTGTGTTAAATGACCTTCAGGCTGTGTGTATAATGTGTATATGAAACATAAATGAATTGTGTAAATGTAGACACACTTTGTTTAATGCACAAAGTTATACAAAATATTGGCTAAAAATACCTTCAGGCTGTGTGTATAAGGTGTATATTTAACATAAATGCATTCTGTGCTTAGATTTAGGTCCCATCACCATGATATCTCATTATGGTATGCAATTATTCCAAAATACGGAAAAATCCCATATCCAAAATACCTCTGGTCCCAAGCATTTTGGATAAGGGAGACTCAACCTGTATTACCAAATGCAGTCCTTTCGATCACAGAGAAGCAAGAAGGTCAGAGGTGCGTCCTTTCTTGCCAGTGGCAGGGGTAGAGGAAAGAAGCTGCACCATACAGCTAGTTCCCAGGAACAGAAGTCCTCCCCGGCTTCCACTAAATCCACCGCATGACGCTGGGGCTCCACAGGAGCCAGGAGCTGTGGGGGCGCGTCTCCGAAATTTCAGCCACCAGTGGGTTCGCTCACAGGTGGATCCCTGGGCTATACAGATTGTGTCTCAGGGATACAAGCTGGAATTCGACGTGATGCCCACTCATCGTTACCTCAAATCGGCCCTGCCAGCTTCCCTCATAGAGGGAAGTAGTGTTAGCGGCAATTCACAAGTTATATCTCCAGCAGGTGGTGGTAAAGGTTCCCCTCCTTCAACAAGGAAGAGGATACTATTCCACAATGTTTGTGGTACCGAAACCGGACGGTTCGGTCAGACCCATATTGAATTTAAAATCCCTGAACATTTATCTGAAAAGATTCAAGTTCAAAATGGAATCGCTCAGAGCGGTCATTGCAAGCCTGGAAGAGGGGGATTTTATGGTGTCTCTGGACATCAAGGATGCGTACTTGCATGTTCCCATTTATCCACCGCAGCAGGAGTACCTCAGGTTTGTGGTACAGGACTGTCATTACCAATTCCAGACGTTGCCGTTTGGCCTGTCCACGGCACCGAGAATATTTACCAAGGTGATGGCGGAAATGATGGTGCTCCTTCGGAAGCAAGGGGTTACGATTATCCCATACTTGGACGATCTCCTCATAAAGGCGAGGTCCAGGGAGCGGTTGCGGATCAGTGTAGCACTCACTCCGGAAGTGTTGCAACAGCACGGCTGGATTCTGAATATTCCAAAGTCGCAGCTGATTCCTACGACGCGTTTGCCTTTCCTGGGCATGATTCTGGACACGAGCCAGAGAAGGGTGTTTCTCCCGGAGGAGAAGGCTCAGGAGCTTGTGACGCTGGTCAGAGGCCTCCTAAAACCAAAACAGGTATCGGTGCATCACTGCACGCGTGTCCTGGGAAAGATGGTGGCGTCATACGAAGCCATTCCCTTCGGCAGGTTCCATGCGAGGATCTTTCAGTGGGATCTGTTGGACAAGTGGTCCGGATCGCATCTTCAGATGCATCGGCTGATCACCCTGTCCCCCAGGGCCAGGGTGTCTCTTCTGTGGTGGCTGCAAAGTGCTCACCTCTTCGAGGGCCGCAGGTTCGGCATACAGGACTGGGTCCTAGTGACCACGGATGCAAGCCTCCGAGTATGGGGGGCAGTCACTCAAGGCAGAAACTTCCAGGGGCTGTGGTCAAGTCAGGAGACTTGTCTGCACATCAACATCCTGGAACTCATGGCCGTATACAATGCCCTGAGTCAAGCGGAGCCTCTGCTTCAAAACCAACCAGTGCTGATTCAGTCAGACAACATCACGGCAGTGGCCCATGTAAACTGCCAGGGTGGCAATGGCAGAAGCCACCAGGATTCTTCGTTGGGCGGAGAATCACGTACTAGCACTGTCAGCAGTGTTCATTTCGGGAGTGGACAACTGGGAAGCAGACTTCCTCAGCAGGCACGACCTCCACCCGGGAGAGTGGGGACTTCATCAAGAAGTCTTCACGCAGATTGCAAATCGATGGGAACTGCCACAGGTGGACATAATGGCGTCCCGTCTCAACAAAAAGCTAAAAGATATTGCGCCAGGTCAAGGGAACCTCAGGCGATAGCTGTGGACGCACTAGTAACACCGTGGGTATTCCAGTCGGTCTATGTGTTTCCTCCTCTTCCTCTCATACCAAAGGTGCTGAGAATTGTAAGAAAAAGAGGAGTGAGAACAATACTCATTGTTCCGGATTGGCCAAGAAGGACTTGGTACCCGGAATTTCAAGAAATGCTCACAGAGGACCCGTGGCCTCTGCCTCTCAGACAGGACCTGTTACAACAAGGGCCCTGTCTGTTCCAAGACTTACCGCGGCTGCGTTTGACGGCATGGCGGTTGAACGCCGGATCCTAGCGGAAAAAGGCATTCCGGATGAAGTTATTCCTATGCTGATAATGCTTTGCTGTCGCATCCTTCCTAGCCTTTATCACCATATATGGCGAAAATATGTTGCTTGGTGTGAGGCCAGGAAGGCCCCTACAGAGGAATTCCAGCTGGGTCGATTCCTGCACTTCCTACAGTCAGGAGTGACTATGGGCCTGAAATTAGGGTCCATAAAGGTCCAGATTTCGGCCCTATCCATTTTCTTCCAAAAAGTACTGGCTTCACTGCCTGAGGTTCAGACGTTTGTCAATGGAGTGCTGCATATTCAGCCCCCTTTTGTGCCACCAATGGCACCTTGGGATCTTAAAGTGGTGGTGGATTTCCTGAAATCCCACTGGTGTGAGCCACTTAAGACCGTGGAGCTAAAGTATCTCACGTGGAAAGTGCTCATGCTGTTGGCCTTGGCTTCGGCTAGGCGTGTGTCAGAATTGGCGGCTTTGTTATGTAAAAGCCCCTATCTGGTTTTCCATATGGATAGGGCAGAATTGCGGACTCGTCCGCAATTTCTGCCAAAGGTGGTGTCATCCTTTCACTTGAACCAACCTATTGTGGTGCCTGCGGCTACTGGTGACTTGGAGGATTCCAAGTTGCTTGACGTAGCCCGGGCTTTGAAGATTTATGTGACAAGAACGGCTGGAGTCAGGAAGACTGACTCGCTGTTTGTCCTGTATGCATCCAACAAGCTGGGTGCTCCTGCTTCAAAGCAAACTATTGCTCGCTGGATCTGTGGCACGATTCACCAGGCTCATTCTGCGGCTGGGTTGCCGCATCCAAAATCAGTGAAAGCCCATTCCACGAGAAAGGTGGGCTCTTCTTGGGCGGCTGCCCGAGGGGTCTCGGTATTACAGCTTTGCCGAGCTGCTACTTTGTCGGGTTCAAACACATTTGCAAGGTTCTACAAGTTTGATACCCTGGCTGAGGAGGAGCTTGAGTTTGCCCATTCGGTGCTGCAGAGTCATCCGCACTCTCCCGCCTGTTTGGGAGCTTTGGTATAATCCCCATGGTCCTTACGGAGTCCCCAGCATCCACTAGGACGTTAGAGAAAGTAAGATTTTACTCACCGGTAAATCTATTTCTCTGACGTCCTAGTGGATGCTGGGAACTCCGTAAGGACCATGGGGAATAGACGGGCTCCGCAGGAGACTGGGCACTCTAAAAGAAAGATTAGGTACTATCTGGTGTGCACTGGCTCTTCCCTCTATGCCCCTCCTCCAGACCTCAGTTAGATTTCTGTGCCCGGCCCGAGCTGGATGCACACTAGGGGCTCTCCTGAGCTTCTAGAAAGAAAGTTTAAAATTAGGTTTTTTATTTTACAGTGAGACCTGCTGGCAACAGGCTCACTGCATCGAGGGACTAAGGGGAGAAGAAGCGAACCTACCTGCTTGCAGCTAGCTTGGGCTTCTTAGGCTACTGGACACCATTAGCTCCAGAGGGATCGACCGCAGGACCCGTCCTTGGTGTTCGTTCCCGGAGCCGCGCCGCCGTCCCCCTTACAGAGCCAGAAGCATGAAGATGGTCCGGAAAATCGGCGGCAGAAGACTTCAGTCTTCACCAAGGTAGCGCACAGCACTGCAGCTGTGCGCCATTGCTCCTCATGCACACTTCACACTCCGGTCACTGAGGGTGCAGGGCGCTGGGGGGGGCGCCCTGAGCAGCAATAAAAACACCTTGGCTGGCAAAATAATCACAATATATAGCCCCAGAGGCTATATATGTGATAATTACCCCTGCCAGATTCCATAAAAAAGCGGGAGAAAAGTCCAAAAAAGGGGCGGAGCTATCTCCCTCGGCACACTGGCGCCATTTTCTCTTCACAGTGTAGCTGGAAGACAGCTCCCCAGGCTCTCCCCTGTAGTTTTCAGGCTCAAAGGGTTAAAAAGAGAGGGGGGGGCACAAAATTTAGGCGCAATATTGTTTATACAAGCAGCTATAGGGGAAAATTCACTCAGTGATAGTGTTTATCCCTACAGTATATAGCGCTCTGGTGTGTGCTGGCATACTCTCTCTCTGTCTCCCCAAAGGGCTGTGTGGGGTCCTGTCCTCAGTCAGAGCATTCCCTGTGTGTGTGCGGTGTGTCGGTACGGCTGTGTCGACATGTTTGATGAGGAGGCTTATGTGGAGGCGGAGCAGATGCTGAAAATAGGATGTCGCCCCCTGTGGGCCGACACCAGAGTGGATGGATAGGTGGAAGGTATTAACCGACAGTGTCAACTCCTTACATAAAAGGCTGGATGACGTAACAGCTATGGGACAGCCGGCTTCTCAGCCCGCACCTGCCCAGGCGTCTCAAAGGCCATCAGGGGCTCAAAAACGCCCGCTCCCTCAGATGGCAGACACAGATGTCGACACGGAGTCTGACTCCAGTGTCGACGAGGTTGAGACATATACAAAATCCACTAGGAACATCCGTTACATGATCTCGGCAATAAAAAATGTGTTACACATTTCTGACATTAACCCAAGTACCACTAAAAAAAGGGTTTTATGTGTGGGGAGAAAAAGCAGGTGGTGTTTTGTTCCCCCATCAAATGAGTGAATGAAGTGTGAAAAAGCGAGGGTTCCCCCGATAAGAAACTGGTCATTTCTAAAAAGTTACTGATGGCGTACCCTTTCCCGCCAGAGGATAAGTTACGCTGGGAGATATCCCCTAGGGTGGATAAAGCGCTCACACGTTTGTCAAAAAAGGTGGCACTGCCGTCTTAGGATACGGCCACTTTGAAGGTACCTGCTGATAAATAGCAGGAGGCTATCCTGAAGTCTGTATTTACACACTCAGGTTCTAGACTGAGACCTGCAGATAGTGCTGCTGCAGCGTGGTCTGTAACCCTTTCAAACAATAAGACGTCGTCTTATATATGAGGGATGAACAGAGGGATATTTTGCCGGCTGGCATCCAGAATTATTGCAATGTCCATTCTGTCAGGAGGGTATTAGAGACCCGACACTGGACAGGTGATGCTGACTTTAAAAGGCACATAGAGCCTTATAAGGGTGAGGAATTGTTTGGGGATGGTCTCTGGGACCTCGTATCCACAGCAACAGCTGGGATAAAAATTTTTTACCTCAGGTTTCCTCACAGCCTAAGAAAAGCACTGTATTATCAGGTACAGTCCTTTCGGCTTCAGAAAAGCAAGCGTGTCAAAGAAAAAAGCTGCACCAGTCAGCCAGTTCCCAGAATCAAAATTCTTCCCCCGCTTCCTCTGAGTGCACCGCATGACGCGGGGGCTCCACAGGCATAGCCAGGTACGGTGGGGGGCCGCCTCAAAAATTTAATCGATCAGTGGGCTCGTTCACAGGTGGATCCCTGGATCCTTCAAGTAGTATCTCAGGGGTACAAGCTGGAATTCGAGGCGTCTCCCCCCTGCCGTTTCCTCAAATCTGCCTTGCCGACAACTCCCTCAGGCAGGGAGGCTGTGCTAGAGGCAATTCACAAGCTGTATTCCCAGCAGGTGATAGTCAAGGTGCCCCTACTTCAACAAGGACGGGGTTACTATTCCACACTGGTTGTGGTACCGAAACCGGACGGTTCGGTGAGACCCATTTTAAATTTGAAATCCTTGAACACATACATTAAAAAAATTCAAGTTCAAGATGGAATCGCTCAGGGCGGTTATTGCAAGCCTGGAGGAGGGGGATTACATGGTATCCCTGGACATCAAGGATGCTTACCTACATGTCCCCATTTACCATCCTCATCAGGAGTACCTCAGATTTGTGGTACAGGATTGCCATTACCAATTCCAAACACTGCCGTTTGGACCGTCCACGGCACCGAGGGTCTTTACCAAAGTAATGGCAGAAATGATGATACTACTTCGAAAAAAGGGAGTTTTAATTATCCCGTACTTGGACGATCTCCTTTATAAAGGCGAGGTCCAAGGAGCAGTTGTTGGTCGGAGTAGCACTATCTCGGGAAGTGCTACATCAGCACTGATGGATTCTATACGTTCCAAAGTCACAGCTGGTTCCTACCACACGCCTACTGTTCCTGGGGATGGTTCTGGACACAGAACAGAAAAAAGTGTTTCTCCTGCAGGAGAAAGCCAAGGAGCTGTCATCTCTAGTCAGAGACCTCCTGAAACCAAAACAGGTATCGGTGCATCACTGCACACGAGTCCTGGGAAAAATGGTAGCTTCTTACGAAGCAAAATTCCATTCGGTAGGTTCCATACAAGAACCTTTTAGTGGGACCTCTTGAACAAGTGGTTGGGATCGCATCTTCAGATGCATCGGCTGATACCCTGGTCCTTGGAAACAGGGTTATCTCTACTGTGGTGGCTGCAGAGTGCTCATCTTCAAGAGGGCCGCAGATTCGGCATACAGGACTGGGTCCTGGTAACCACGGATGCCAGCCTTCGAGGCTGGGGGGGGCAGTCACACAGGGAAGAAACTTCCAAGGACTTTGGTCAAGTCTGGAGTCGTCCCTACACATAAATATTCTGGAACTAAGGGCCATTTACAATGCCCTAAGTCAGGCAAAACCCCTGCTTCAAAACCAGCCGGTACTGATCCAGTCAGACAACATCACGGCAGTCGCCCATGTAAACCGACAGGGCGGCACAAGAAGCAGGATGGCGATGGCAGAAGCCACAAGGATTCTCCGATGGGCGGAAAATCGGGTCAAGGGACCCTCAGACAATAGCTGTGGACGCGCTAGTGACACCGTGGGTGTACCAGTCGGTTTATGTATTCCCTCCTCTGTCTCTCATACCAAAGGTACTGAGAATAATAAGAATACGAGGAGTAAGAACGATACTCGTGGTTCCGGATGGGCCAAGAAGAGCTTGGTACCCAGAACTTCAAGAAATAATGTCAGAGGACCCATGGCCTCTACCGCTCTGACAGGATCTGCTACAGCAGGGGCCCTGTCTGTTCCAAGACTTACCGCGGCTGCGTTGGACGGCATGGCGGTTGAATTCCGGATCCTAAAGCAAAAGGGCATTCCGGAGGAAGTCATTCCTACGCTGATAAAAGCCAGGAAAGAATTAACCGCAAACCATTATCGCCATATTTGGCGAAAATATGTTGCGTGGTGTGGGCCAGGAAGGCCCCAACAGAGGAATTTCAGCTGGGTCGTTTTCTGCACTTCCTACAGTCAGGAGTGACTATGGGCCTAAAATTGGGTTCCATTAAGGTCCAGATTTCGGCTCTGTCGATTTTCTTCCAGAAAGAACTGGCTTCACTACCTGGAGTTCAGACATTTGTAAAGGGAGTGCTACATATTCAGCCCCTTTTTTGTGCCTTCTGTGGCACCTTGGGATCTCAACGTGGTGTTGAGTTTCTTTAAAATCACATTGATTTGAGCCACTAAAAACTGTGGATTTGAAATATCTCACGTGGAAAGTGGTCATTTTATTGGCCTTGGCTTCGGCCAGGCGTGTCAGAATTGGCGGCTTTGTCATGTAAAAGCCCTTATCTGATTTTCCATATGGATAGGGCAGAATTGAGGACTCGTCCCCAGTTTCTCCCTAAGGTGGTATCAGATTTTCACTTGAACCAACCTATTGCAGTGTCTGCGGCTACTAGGGACTTGGAAGATTCCAAGTTACTGGACGTAGTCAGGGCCTTAAAAATTTATATTTTCAGGACGGCTGGAGTCAGGAAAACTGACTCGTTTTTTATCCTGTAGGCACCCAACATAATAGGTGCTCCTGCTTCTAAGCAGACTATTGCTCGCTGAAATTGTAGCACAATTCAGCTGGAGCATTCTGCGGCTGGATTGCCGCATCCTAAATCAGTTACAGCCCATTCCACGAGGAAAGTGGGCTCATCTTGGGCGGCTGCCCGAGGGGTCTCGGCTTTACAACTTTGCCGAGCTGCAACTTGGTCAGGGGCAAACACGTTTGCTAAATTCTACAAATTTGATACCCTGGCTGAGGAGGACCTTGAGTTCTCTCATTCGGTGCTGCAGAGTCATCTGCACTCTCCCGCCCGTTTGGGAGCTTTGGTATAATCCCCATGGTCCTTACGGAGTTCCCAGCATCCACTAGGACGTCAGAGAAAATAAGATTTTACTCACCGGTAAATCTATTTCTCGTAGTCCGTAGTGGATGCTGGGCGCCCATCCCAAGTGCGGATTGTCTGCAATACTTGTATATAGTTATTGCCTAACTAAAGGGTTATTGTTGAGCCATCTGTTGAGAGGCTCAGTTATATTTCATACTGTTAACTGGGTATAGTATCACGAGTTATACAGTGTGATTGGTGTGGCTGGTATGAGTCTTACCCGGGATTCAAAATCCTTCCTTATTGTGTCAGCTCTTCCAGGCACAGTATCCTAACTGAGGTCTGGAGGAGGGGCATAGAGGGAGGAGCCAGTGCACACCAGATAGTACCTAATCTTTCTTTTAGAGTGCCCAGTCTCCTGCGGAGCCCGTCTATTCCCCATGGTCCTTACGGAGTTCCCAGCATCCACTACGGACTACGAGAAATAGATTTACCGGTGAGTAAAATCTTATTTTCTCGTAGTCCGTAGTGGATGCTGGGCGCCCGTCCCAAGTGTGGACTTTCTGCAATACGTGTATATAGTTATTGCTTACTAAAGGGTTATGTTATGTGGCATCAGTTGAGTGATGCTTGTTTGTTGTTCATACTGTTAACTGGGTAAGTTTATCACGAGTTATACGGTGTGATTGGTGTGGCTGGTATGAGTCTTACCCTGGATTCCAAAATCCTTTCCTTGTAATGTCAGCTCTTCCGGGCACAGTTTCCTTAACTGAGGGCTGGAGGAGGGGCATAGAGGGAGGAGCCAGTGCACACCAGTAGTACTAAATCTTTCTTAGAGTGCCCAGTCAGCTGCGGAGCCCGTCTATTCCCCATGGTCCTTACGGAGTCCCCAGCATCCACTACGGACTACGAGAAATAGATTTACCGGTGAGTAAAATCTTATTTTACTGACCATAAGAAATCCTTGCTTACCTTCTCGGCTTCTACGGAATTAAACTGTTTGAAAAATCCTTGGAAAACCCAGAGAAAAAAATTCCAGATCCCAAAGAGTGTTCTCATTGCTTTCCCTATCCCTGAAGAGGATAGCAAAAAGTGGGGAACCCCCCCCCCCTCCCTTCCCCCTCTCCTACCGTAGATGCTTCTGTATCTAGGTTGTCAAAAAAAGGTGTTTTTTACCTGTCCCTGGTTCAACTGCTTTAAAAGAGCCTTACTTGAAGACTTCGATAATTGTCAAGGGAGATTCGCAGTCGCTAGGCCATGCAGAGGTCTAGCCACATCCTGCTGTGGGCGAAAGAGCACACCTTGGTCATCTCCACCGTGTTCGTACCCGAAGTCAAGAACTGTGAGGTGGACTCAGTCATCAGGATCGCCCTTTATCCGGAGGTGTTCCAACAGTTGACAACAGATAATGAAAAAACCCTTAGAAGCAGTGAGTTCCTTTTAAGTGTGCAAATGGCAGCACATGGAATAGCCAACGTAGGTGATCCCCTTCACCTTCTGATGTCACAAAATACAAAAAGGAGGCTGCTGTATCCACTGGTGCTACTATAGTGTTCAATTAATGAGTAATGAAATTGGTATAATCATGTTTCTTTTGTCCACAAAGAGTCAAAAGTCCGTCTCACTACTCCTCCACACTGTCAAGCTAGAAGGACAAGTTCCAGAAGATACACATCAATCTCGTACTTGAATTACTACTCGCCCCTTTCTTGTCAGCAATGTGTTGTCAACAAATACCATAGCATGTATATGGAAAAAACATATTTCTGCAGTGGGGTACACTGGTATTCCACAGAGAGTAACATCGGGGGTGTAGAGTTGGATCTTGATCCGAGGCACCAACAGGCTAAAGCTTTGACTGGTCCCAGGATGCACTGCACCGCCTCCTCTATATCCCCCTCCTCCAGGCACTGGAGCTCAATTTGTAAGTTGGTGCGTGCACTGCACGCACCAACAGGGAAGGCTGCACTAGGCAGCCCTTAAAAGAGCTTTTAATAAGCAAAAAGAAGTCTTCAAGAGCAGCAGCACAGGCACTAGATGCCCTGGATGTCATGCTAACATTCTGTGCTGCGGCTCTATCACCTCCCCCGGCGACGCTGTATACTCCCGCTCCCTGGTTGCCGGGTGCTTACAGCGCGGGCGCTCCGATCTCATGGATCGCGTGGCCGCATGTTAGGGAGGAGGTCAGAGGGTCCCTCAGGTGGGACCCGCTGAAATCGCGATCCGGCCGCGGTCCCCGGAGAAGGACTGGCGTGGACTCTGTGGCCGTGCAGGGACCTCACTATATCCACCAGGGCAAGGAGCACATGTCGTATTTACTAAAATCTGTTTGTTATAGGCTCCATAGTACCCAGTGGTGAAGTCCAGCAGAGGGGATAAGGCGCTGACTTGTAGCCCCTCCCCAGAGCCAGGCGCCATCTTCAGCAGGTGTTCCTGCCCTGGAGCTGCATCTCTCCCTCACTCCCTGGCAGCGTTTGGGCGCCATTACACATAGCTGCGCTGATCCTGGGCACTGTCTCCTCTGTAAAGCTGCCTGTTTCGTCAGCGCTGTGCATTTACAGGACACTTAAGTATTCTGTGTCGTTTAGACGGCGTTGGTTAAGAACAAATGCATAACTGTATGAATATTTAGTACAAGTATTCTGTGATATACATCCATTGTTTACTGTGCATTATCTGTGTACATAGCTATATGTATTATTACTAGTCCAGTGCAGTTTTATTGTTACATGTAATAATTTCTGCATTGTACATGTGACTGTGTGTGCCTATAGCTCAGGGGTTGGCAACAAGCAGCCCTCCAGCTGTTGAACTACACATCCCAGCATGCCCTGCCATAGTTTTACTATTTGGCCATGGTAAAAAAAATCTTGCATGGCATGCTGGGATGTGTAGTTCTACAACAGCTGGAGGGCTGCTTGCCACCCCTGCTATAGCTGCTGTGTGGTTTCCATTCTGTGTATCTCTCACATATTGTGATCACTATATTCTGTACACTGAGGGGGGCTAAGTGCATCAGGGTCCCATATATTATATAGTGTTCCACAGGTTATACTGTTTTTGTATTTTTCTGTGTGTTTCAGTCATCCTATACCGCTTAAATCATTTGTGCTCTGCATTTGCAGTCACAATACACAGTTGTTTTTTGTCAGGTACTGTGTTTGTCTGGCTATAGTGTACTGTTACACCCTAAGGCTACGTTCCCAATAATGTCTGCTGAACAGGGCGGGAAATCCACGGACGCTCCTGCCTCATGCAGTGCTGACGCCACGGATTTATCTGAGGAAAATATTTCAGCTGAGTGTTCAGGTTCTGGGTGTTCTGCACCCCCCAGCCAGCCTGCAGCACCGGTGGCACACCAAGACCCACCTTGGGCTGCTTTTCCTAATGTACTGACTACGCTGGTAACGAGACTTACTCCCCCTGTGGGACCCCCTGTGCCATTGCAGCCACATATTGTCCCTGTAGGTAATCCGCCATGGGCGGATACTCTGTCAACTCAGTTACAGCAATTAAATCAGTCCTTGGTTAAACAAAAACCTAACCCTCGCCCTCCTAGGACCAAAGGGTCATCTAAGCGGGCCATTTCTTCCTCACAATCCACTCATGGTTTCAGATACTTCATCCGATGAAGATGGGGAATATACTGATCCATCAGACACTGATTCAGCTGCTTGTGATGAGGAATCTAACACAGGTTGATGTTCCTGACCTAGTGGAGGCTATCAAACTGATTCTTCAGATTGATGACGAGACTGACCCTCCAGATACGTCTAAGAAACCTGATAAGTTCAAACGTCCGAAGGTTACTAAATTAGTCTTGCCACATTCTGACCATTTAATTGACATACTGACATACGTCCGGAATCCTGGGAGCCTCAAAGAAAGAAATTTTCCCAGGCTAAAAAGATGACATACGTCCGGAATCCTGGGAGCCTCAAAGAAAGAAATTTTCCCAGGCTAAAAAGATGCTAGCTCGTTATCCTATCTCTGCAGAGATATGTAACAAGTGGGAAATCCCGCCACCAGTGGACTCGTATGTAGTCCGTCTTGTGGTGTCATCTACTCTGCCTGTCACCACCGTCACATCTCTGAAGGAACTGACGGATAAGCGTGTGGAGGGCTGCTTGAAGTCTATTTACACTTGCAGGTGCTGTACATACTAGACCCACTATAGCAGCTTCTTGGGCTGCAAAAGGTATTGAAGCCTGGGTTCGAGCAGTTATGGCAGAGCTTCCTCTGAATTTTCCTGATAATGCCAGACAATGTCTATCATATATTACCACAGCCTCTCATTCCATTCAGGAGGCTGCCTCTGATACAGGCGTTATGGCAGCCAAAGTGTCTACTACGTCCATACTGGCTCGCTGGATTCTGTGGTTACTGTCCTGGTCGGTGGACCTGGACTCTAAGAAGACCTTGGAGGTGCTCCTTTTTAAGGGAGATATACTATTTGGGGAAGATTTGAACAAGATTGTTACTGACTTGGCGTCTGCTAAAGACTGCATGTCTCCCAAGTACTTATCCTTCGGCTCCGAAGGCTAAGAGTACCATCTTTCATTCCTTTTTCTCCTTCATCCACTAGGGGCCACTGGAGTGTAGTTACAATGGGGAGATAGTAGGTGGTATTGGTAGCTGGCACTTTAAAAATTCTCACACTGTGGCTAGCTCCTCCCCTACTATCTCCCCTCCAAGCCAGTCTTAGTTAAGTGCCCGAGGTAGCTGGTTCACTTGGGTTTAGCTGAAGAATTTTCTTCTTTTTTCTTTATTATTTTATTTTTCTTACACACACTCACAGACTGGCAGCTCTGCCACTGCCAGTCTGCACCGTGGGAGCTGCCGGCGGGGTCCCATCGCAGCTGCGTGCGGCTAGGGATGGGCCCCGGCTGAGGGAGACACTGAGCTCTCCTGAGTTGGCGGACACCGCTGCGTGCGGCGCGTGTCGCGGCCACTCCATCCAGCAGAAGATTCCGGCAGCATGGCAGCGGTGAGTATCAAAAATGGTCGGACACCGCTGCGTGCGGCTTGTGTCGGGACCACCCCACCACAGAAGATTCCGGCTGGACGCCGCTGCGTGCGGCGTGTGTCGGGGCCGATCCACCAAGAACACAGTGGTGAGTGAAGTATACTTTATTTGTGGTGGCTATGTATGTTTTTAGAGCAATGCACTGTTTATTGTTGTACAACCCACTCCAGAAGGGCTCTCTGGGGCTGTAATGTACTTTATTGTATCCTTACCTGTCCTCCTCATGGAGAAACAGACAGGATGATTGGGGGAGGCTGAGTATGTGTTTATACAACCCTGACTGAAAAACGGGTGTGTGTCATTCTGATAACCCTCCGCTCCCCCAGCTCCCCGCACCCCCCGCACAGATCCCCACTCAGCGCGACTCACAGAGCCGGCACAGGGATCCCGCTCGAGCGCAAAGCAATGTTTAAATTTGGCGCCTTGTACGGAGGGGGCGGAGCTAAGTCCCGCTCTGTAGAGCGGGCTCAGCGCTCCCTGCTCCCCGGCGGCGACTCGCGCTCTGTTCAGCGCAACACTCCCCGGCGGCGGCTAGCAGATACAGGGCTCTACTAGCGCTGTATAGCGGGCTCAGCGCTCCCCGCTCCCCGGCGGTGACTCGCGCTCTGTTCAGCGCAACACTCCCCGGCGGCGGCTAGCAGATACAGGGCTCTACTAGCGCTGTATAGCGGGCTCAGCGCTCCCCGGCGGTGACTCGCAGGCCCAGCGGAGGGTACAGCTCGCTTCCCGCTTAGTTTTGCAATAAGGCGCCATAGCCGGGGGGCGGAGCTAACTCCCGCTCTGTACAGCGGGCTCAGCATTCTCCGCTCCCCGGCCACTGTTATAGTGTAATAGGCATTTATGTGAGTTTAATGCACATGGTGCTGAGGAGAATGTGATATAGTCAGAGTGGCTCAGCACTAATCCAGTTATCCACTATATAGATTTTATCGCATAGCCCAGAGGAGTTTCACTCTGGCGGCCATTTCCTCCCTGCACAGACCTGGCTTCATATTTGCAGTGTCTCCTATAGCCCAGTGGGCTAATCTTGCATACTCAGAGACAAATACAAATAAAGTCCCAGGTATATTAACAGTTAACCCGCTTTACTCAGTGGGCTCCCAGGTCTCCCCATCGCTAGGCAACAGCTCTGGGATTTGTAACTTTTCGATACTTCAGGCTGCTGAAATATAGATACATTCCTCCTGCAGTAGAGTCCTCTACCCAGCATTTCCTTACTTGCAAATCAGGGAACCTGCTCTATTACAGTAGCTGGGACTCAGCTCAATAATAATTAAAAGAATCTACTGTGCAGTATTTATTTACCTACGGTGTGTGTGTATATATACATATATAGTTATGTTTGTGCATGTGTATATATATATATAGATATATATATTTAAGTGCGTGTAGGTATGTATATAGATAAATCCATAAAATACCAGATATAGGGGATAAAACAAAACTTCTGCAATGTTTTCTAATAACATCTTGCACATAACATTTTCCCCCATCTTTCTCACAGGCTGGTCACCATTTTGAAAAGCCAGCGGAACCTCCGAGAAACATCTGGTGCACCTTAATTAGCGGTACACTAAATACAGGGCGGGGTGTTGCCTTCCCTTTATTATTCCTTGGTGTCACTAGTTACTAATGCTATTTGTAATTGTGGAATGCGTGTAAGGCATCAGACAAATAGCGCTGCGGCTCAGTACGCTAGTAGCGGCTATCTGAACAGGGGTTTGAATCCAAACAAAACTTTAAGGAGAACTCCTATAGCCTAGGGCTAAGACTCCTGTCCCACAGCGCAGCGTTGCTGGTTCAGGTCTCCGCTGCTCCAGAAAGTTTATTTTAATCGTATCGGTCACTACACATTATAGTGCAGACCTTACGTAGGGCTCTGTTTATTTAACCCACCTTTTCTCCTTTCGTTTGTCTCTCCTGGGATAGTCGAAGAATTCCCTCTTAGGTGTGAAGTATGCGGCAGAGCCATCTGCTTCGCCCTCCACGCACCTGCACACCCCTGTTTGATCAATGATGCAGGTAATGTCACTATTAACCAGACAATAGCTCATCAGGTAAGCCCTTGGACTTTGGTTTCCAAGGTCACAGGATCAAATCACAGCGGGACCAAACACACCTTTCCAAAAAGAAACTTTGCTAACATTCCATGCATTACTGATGTCTGTTTTCTGTGGATCTGAACCAGTGTCTCAGAATATACAGGTACATAATACAGCAGTTCATCTGATACTGCAGGTAAAGGAGGAGGACACGTCAAGTCCATCAGGGTTCCACGCCATTGACGAAAATGACAGCGACTGGTTCAGTTTCGGATGAGCTGGGCAGGCTCCGGTAGGCGGCCGACAGACACCCGAATACACAATATCAGGTATCAAACAAGGTTTGTTTTCCTATCTTTTCCCCGCAGATGGCAGGAGATGGTATCAGAACCTCTCTAGGGTATACACCTCGGTGTATCGCCGGTCCATCAAGCCGCCGTTTTCCTGAGGCAACCTTGCTCAGGGATCCATCGACATATGCGGCAGCATGGTTCTACCGTGTCCGGAGCAGGTAGGTTGGGGAACAATTGTCCTCTAGGTTACAGGATGCTTCGCATCAGGATCAATTGATACTTTGATACAGGTCAGAATCACGATTCTGCTTTATGTTCCTTGGAGGTCTCCATGTCTACAGACTCGGACCCTGCATCTTCGCTTGGGCTGTCTTAACCCGACGACCTCTGGGGCTGCGACAGTGACAAGTAAACATGAAATCCTACGGGGCAGATGGTTCTGGGGAAGGAACTTTCTGCAGGATTTCTTGAACCAATGGAGGTAGGTCCACTTTGATTTCTCCTACTACTGCCCCAGCTCCAAGACAGACCTTTACTGGTCTTCCCTTTAGATTTTTTCGTGCCCTTTCAGGTTTTTGACTCCACACGGGTGATATCTTCGTCGCCAGGGGTTCTCAGGGTAAAAAGGCTGAAGCAGAGGTTCAACATCCTCAGTCCAGTCTGATTTTATGTCATCCTATACACCCATTACACCTGCAGTGTCCCAGGGTAGGCGCAGGTCGATGGGAGAAGGCTTGGGCGGTTACAACCGTCTCAGGAGTCCCTCGGCATGGGTCGGCTGATTTACGATGACAAGAGAGTCATACTGCAGGCTGCGCTCCATAGGTTTCTAACCGCAAAGGGTGTTGATCCCTGTTTTTCACATATCATTTGAATTAGGACAGTTCTCAGGCCTTTGTTTTCTTTTCACGTTCCGAAGCCAAGTGGCTCGGACAGGCCTATTCTGGCCTTACAATCCTTTTAGTCTGTGATTGCTAGTTTAAACAAGAAAGGGAGTTTTACGTGTCCCTTGTCTTCAGAGATGCCTGTTTACTGATTTCCGTTGGACAGGCTTTTTCTCAGATTCCCCCTTAACAGGATTCTCATTTTCACTGTAAGTCCTTTACTCCTCTCTCTTCCGCTCCCACAGAGTTTAGGAAGATAACAGAATAACTCTTTTTCAAGGGCAGTGGGTGACGTTGGTTCCCTAATGGGACAATTTACTGCTACTATCCCACTCTGTACATTAGGTGGCTTCTGAATATCCGGAGGATCCACGAGCTTCTGATTCGACACAGATCCAATTTATGCTCCGCATAGACGTTTCTCAACAGGGTCCGTCAGAGGTTTTTTCATTCCTCGGCACCAGAGACTCTATTTCTTCAGTCAAGTTGCGACGTAATGAGTGGTCGCCTCCATTCCTCTCGGAGCGGGGGACAACAATCTTGTTTCCAGATCAAGCCACCAGGTCAGACTCCTGGGTGAGGGAACATGCCCCGGAGTTTTGTCAGCTGGTCCGCTGTGGGCGGAGATTTCGGATCGACCTCAGGGCGTTCTGACTGACTCTTTAACCCTTTATTACTCTCGGACGGCAGTAGCCGTGGAGGCCCTCAGGGCTCCGGGGAGTTTTCTGGTTATTCTATCCTGCCTCCTTTTCTATTTCTACTTCAGGTTCAGTAACACAGGAGGGGATTATGCGTGCTAGTCCTCTCGGTGGCGCTGGTTGGGCCACGCATGACTTGAAGATACAGATACGCCTGTTGTCAGTAGAGGAGCCTTGGCTCCTACCTCGACTGGACTGTCTACTTCAACAGGCTCCTTTTTTCTCCTTGTTCAATTTTACACTGGTTTCGGTTACCCGTGTGACTGTTCACGAGACCTCAGAAGGGAGGAGTTCCCTAGTTCGGTTAGGCCTACTGGGCTCCGATTTCAGAAGTCTATTACCTCTTCTCGCTTTTGCCACTTTGGGAAAACTTTATGGAACATAATGAAGATAAAAGGGGTTTTTCCCCCTTCTTCCAGTTACCATTCATCTTTGGTTTCTCTGGGAGGTTTTTTGCTCCGCTGCGCTTCAAACCACAGTGACCGGAATTTTAGGTCTCTGCCTTTTTCGCTTTTCTTCCAAATGAGATTAGCCTAGCGGCCGTAAGTTCGGCCTCTTGTTCAGGGAGTACTCTATTGGCAACTCCCCGGGCTCGGCTTCGGCCTCAGCGGTCGTTTCTTCCAGAGGGGAGGTCCATTTTTCATATAAATCTGACACTAGTGGTTTTCAATCCTCTCTGAATGTTGTCAGGGCTCGTCAACTCTCTCTACAGAGGTCTCAGGCTATTCGATGAAGTGTTTTTTCTTCTTTGCTCTGGACGATGCTCCCGTACTAAATAGCCGGGGTCCCAGCATATGCTGGACAGTTGGATACATCTGATCATCAGACAGTCTTCTTGGCGGTTACTAGGGAGCCTCCGTTTTCCATTTCAGCGCGCTTTACGCGCATTGTAAGACCTTCGTGGGCAGCCGCCCGCGGGGTCTCCATGAATATTTTGTCGGGCGGCTACTTGGTCAAACCGACATTCGTTTTGTCAAATTCTACAAGTTTGACACTTTTACGGCCTCTGCATCACTGTTTGGCCGAGCAGTTTTTACAGGACTCTCAGCGCTTTCCCACCCGTTTTTGGGAGCTCTGGGACGTCCCCATTGTAACTACACTCCAGTGGCCCCTAGTGGATGAAGGAGAAATCAGGATTTTGGTACTTACCGATAAATCCCTTTCTCCGATTCCACAGGGGCCACTGGACGCCCGCCCAGCGCTGTTTCTCCTGATTTTTGTTTGATTAACGATTGCAGATCACCATATGACTGCTTGTTGGGTTCAGGCTAGCCTGGTTTTTTGTCAGGTTCTGTTCCAGGTTTAGTTTGTGTTCGCCTGGTTTACAGGGCGTCGTTAACCTCCTCTACCTTACGGTTTGTTTATTACAGCTCTCCTCGGGCACAGTTTAACGTAGACTGGCTTGGAGGGGAGATAGTAGGGGAGGAGCTAGCCACAGTGTGAGAATTTTTAAAGTGCCAGCTACCAATACCACCTACTATCTCCCCATTGTAACTACACTCCAGTGGCCCCTGTGGAATCGGAGAAAGGGATTTATCGGTAAGTACCAAAATCCTGATTTACCTCCGGGTAAAGCAAAGGGTCAGGCGTACCCGAGACAAGCTTGTGCTTCCAAAACTTCTAAGCACAAACCTAAACATTCTTGGCGAACTGCAGAAGTCTGCCTCCCACCCTGGGGTTCCCCAGGGGGAGGCCCGCCCCGTCATGCAGCAGGCTTGTCTGATTTGGAAGCAGGCTGACAGGCAGGCCTCCCCCTGGGGAACCCCAGGGTGGGAGGCCGACTTCTGCGGTTCGCCCAGGTATGGTTACAGATGCCTGGGTGAGGGAAGTTGTCTCTCTCGGATACGCTATCTCTTTCAGGAAACGTCCCCCTTGCCAGATTTGTTCGGTTATCCCTTCGGATCCGTTAAAAGCAAAAACCCTACATTTGGTGGTGCAATTCCTCCTGGACACAGGAGTGATAGTGTCGATGCCTCTGGCTCAGAGGCAGGGGGTACTATTCAATGCTGTTCCTAGTTCTGAAGCCGAATGGTTCTTCCCGGCCCATTCTCAACCTCAAGTCTTTGAACAAATTTGTTCAAAGAATCAAAACTCTGTATGGAAACTCTTCGCTCGTTTCTGGCTTTGGAGCCCAAGGATTATATAGTATCCCTGGACATACAGGATGCTTACCTACACATAAATATTGCTATGTCTCAGCAGTAGTATCTGCAGTTTACTATTGGCAACCTCCATTATCAATTCCAAGCCTTGCCTTTTGGACTGACTACTCTCCTCGGGTCTTCACCAAGGTCATGACAGTCATGATGGCCTTTCTCCGTCATCAAGGCGTCAGGATCCTGCCGTATCTGGATCTCCAACTGGGTCCTCCTAACGATGGATGCCAGTCTGCGGGGTTGGGGCGCAGTGTTGGAGTAACACTCTCTTCAGGGTAGGTGGACCAGGGAGGAATCTCTCCTCCCGATAAATATTCTGGAGCTACGGGTAGTTTCAATGCTCTGAAATTGGCCCTGCCTCTGGTACAGAACAGGCCTGTTGAAGTACAGTCGGACAACGCCACCATGGTGGCGTACATAAATCAAGGCGGCACACGAAGCCGCATGGCAATGATGGTAGTGTCACAGATTCTTCAATGGGCGGGACGCCATGTCGGCAGTGTTCATTCTGGGGGTCCTCAACTGGGAAGCGGACTTCCTCAGTCGTCAGGACGTACACGCCGGAGAGTGGAGTCTTCATCTCGAAGTCTTTCAACTACTAGTGGACAAGTGGGGTCTACCAGATGTAGACCTGATCGCGTCTCGACACAATCACAAGGTTCTTGTCTTCGGAGCAAGAACAAGGGATCCTCAAGCAGCGTTCGTGGGATGCACTGGCAATTCCATGAATCTTTCAGTTGCCATACGTGTTCCCTCCGGTGTCACTTTTTGCCCTGGGTAATTCGGAAGTTCAAGCAAGAAGGGGGAATACTACTTCTAATCGCTCCAGCGTGGCCTAGACGGCATTGGTTCTCAGACCTGCAGGGTCTCTCGGTAGAGTGTCCTCTTCTACTTCAACACCCAGACCTCCTCGTTCAGGGCCCTTGTGTCTTCCAGGATCTGGCTTGACTGGCTTTGACAGCGTGGCTCTTGAAGATCCCTCCTGAGGGCCAAAGGATTCTCTGAGGCAGTCATTCAAACTATGTTGAAAGCCCGTAAACCAGCTTCTGCTAGGATTTGTTATAGGGTCTGGAATTCTTACTTCACCTGATGTGCTGCTAAGAATTATGATGCATACAAGTTCAGTACTGCCAAACTTATCGATCGCAGTCTGAATTCCTTTTTTTGTGGAGTACGCACGTGCACCCTGGGAGCCCAGTGAGATGCTAATAGCATCTCTGGGCTGCGATAGCCTCTGCCTGATTGACAGGCAGAGGCGGTCATGGGGCGGCAGGAGGCGTGTCAACGGCGTTAGAATGCAGGAGGCAGGAAGCTACTCGCCGGGTACAAAAGCATTGCTGCCGTGTGATTCTTTTGCACCCTAGCGGGGGGCAGAGCCTGACATGCGGGGCGGACTAGCCCTGTGCTGGGCTTTCCCCGCATGTCTGAGTAAATGATCGTTGATGTGCTAAATTTAACACATCTACTATCAGATCTGAATTACCCCCTTTTTCCAGGAAGGCTTTTAGAACTAGTAGAAATCAGTTCTATTAAGCATGATGTGAGATGCTATGGAGACCCATGTCTCTCCTGGATCAGCAACACTGTCACCAGCAAAATCCACATGTACCACACCAAAGCTGACGTGTTTCATCAGATGCTAGGGTATTTTTCAAGGGCAGTAAAAGACTTGAAAAAGACACTAGCATGGGTTTAAATGCGGAGGTATTGGCGTGGTCATCCTGGGTTGGTACCTTTTGGACTTTGCCTGTGACAATGCATCTTCAGTCTCTGGATGTGGTTAGGGCTTTTCAGAAGCAGTTTGCTTCTCGTACTGCTTCCGTGCGCAAAATGGATTCCTTGTTTGTTCTCTATGATGCCTCCAGAAGGGTCTGGCAGGCTTCTAATCAGACCTTTTACAGGTGGCTCCAAACTGCGTTTATTAGATAGGCTTGTGTCACCAATGCTCGACCTCCACCCAACTCTATCTCTGCTCATTCTATTCGCTCGGTTGGAACCTCCTGGGCTGGTAGATGAGGAGCTTCTGCTTCTCAACTTTGCTGTGCGGCCATTTGGTCCATGATTCATACGTTTCTCAAGTTTTTATCGTTTTGATACCTTTATAGCCACTGAATCTGGGTTTGGTCACAGGGTTCAGCTGGTTTCTCGATGCCTTCCCACCCAGGAGGAAAGCTTTGGGACATCCCCAGTGTAACTCCAGTATCCCCTAGTGGATGAAGGAGAAAACAGGATTTTGGTATTTACTGTTAATTTCCTTTCTCCGATTCCGTTTGGGACGACCTCTCAATGGTTTTCATTCCTACATTGTTATCCGGGGTGTTTGCAGTGTGGTGTTCTTCTCTGTTTCGGTCTTTGGACTTTTCTTGATGGGTACCTCATTTTCCTTTTCTTCCTTCCTATGTTGGCTGTACTCTGTCTCCGCTCAGGCTTGGTTAATCTTAACTGAGGCCAGTGGAGTATAGAGGGGTAGGAGCCATCTTCAGTTCTGTAAGTACCAAAATATTTTTTTCCTAGGGGTTCTAATGATAGACCAGATGGGCAGGGGACAGATTTATCCAGCCCTTCACTGAATGGGTAAACACTGATGTCTGAAATCTGAGTAGAGATGGTGTCCTGTAATACAGTTGTATCTGGTAACGTAAAAGTCAAGAGTGTATATTTACAAAGCAATTGCTGGTGGGGTCAACCTTAAAATTTAAAGCAGGACTAATAATGCAAAACGCTGGAATATGCAGTTAATACTTTACATTTTGTGGTCAAATCGGCTGAGAAGCCTATTGATAAATATATCCCAAGGACAATTTAGCTACTTGGAGTGATGAAGTCTTTTTTCTATTCGTCTAAGCATAGTAGCAGCTGCAGTAATTCTCAGAAGTTAATTTCCAGCCTGCAGGCCAGGTACAGATCCAACCTGTTGAGGCTGTAGTAACTGTGGAATCAGTGACTACATAGGATACTGTGTAATTGCTGTATGCTTTTGAGCCATGATGTGTTTCCCATCTAGTATAATGAATTTGTGTGAGGTGTGTGTGGGGGAATAATGGAACTGTGCATGGAGCTTTTCTTTGGTGTTAGAGTTTCTCAAGGAACTTGCTGTGTTTTGTAGGAAGAAAAATGTACCAGAACATTTGTAAAGCGTCGTCCTCTCTCTTTTTTTTTTTCTGTCCGAGCTGTGGTTATCAGAAACCATTTCCTTGTGTGTTATGTACTGATACAAGGGGTTACAATCTGTTCATTCCACTATCTTATTTATTTCAATAGGTTCGTGTCCTTGGATATAATTACGTGGGCGAGGGGAGTTCTACCACCAAAAAGGATGCCCAGAGAAATGCAGCCCAAGATTTAGTGAATTACTTGATTCAAATAGCCGAAATCGGAAGTGACGAGGTACCATTAATTGCAGTTGGTGACATCTGTGAATTATATATTTTTTTGGACAAAATGTGTTACTTTTGGAAGATTACGGTTGCTTTGGTTTTTGTATGACATTCTAGCCATATACAATAGGGGGGGATACTTAGTAGTTACTATGTTTACATGGACTGGCATCTTGGTTTAATTGCAGACTGGGCATGGAGATTATACAGATGAATTTGAACCAATCGAATCGGAAGAATTTGATGGCCCTTCTGGAGGACCATCACAGCCCTACTTCAACATGCAGACAGAAGCTGTTGGTATGTGTCAGTTAGAGCAGCATGAAATGATGGGGGTGGGGGCGGCGGTGGTGTACTATGGAAATATCTGTGAAGTATGTATGTATGTATGTATGTGTGTGTATATATATATATATATATATATATATATATAATATGTGTGTGTGTGTATATATATATATATGTGTATACACATATATATATATATATATATATATGTGTGTGTGTGTGTATATATATATATATATATATATATCTATATATATATATCTATATATATATATCTATATATATATCTATATATATATATCTATATATATATATCTATATATATATATATATATATATATATATATATATATATATATATATATATAAAAAAAAAAAATCTGGTTTGTACCTTGTTGCCCTACACCATTTTCCTTAATGCTTCAATTAAACCTAGTTTAAAACGGGATATCCAGTATCCCTCCATAAACTATATCTCTTACAGACACTTTCAGCCACTGTACTATTTAGTTAACTACTATTTTTATGTTGGTCCATTCAAAACGGCTTACTATTAGTACTTGAATTCTATTAAAGAGGACCAGAGTGATTACAGTAGCTCTGTGCTGCAAGCTCACAGCACGATACTGGGCATGGGTTTAGTTTTCATAGTAGGAAAGGGAGTGTACATCCATAGTCACTGAATTATTTCCCTGCTTTAAAACCTGCCATTGCTTTACAGTTGTGGATGATTTTAGCGGTTTAGTCTTAAAATTATTCAAATTACTCCACTAAATGTCTATACTATAATGCTTTCTCTTAAGGGCCACCTGCTGTCGGCAATACTCGGTACGGTCCTCAAAGTGGTGGTTCGAATTGGGAGCATAGAGCCAACGTGAATGATTATTATGCCAGGAATGATGAACAGGAGGCTCAGGTAAGATTTTTTTTTTTTTTTTTTTCCCCCTGTTTTTGTAAATACAGGTTAAGTCTCCCTTATCCACAATGTTTGGGACCAGAGGTATTTTGGATATCGGACAATTCCATATTTTGTAATATTTGCATTCCCTAATGAGATCTTGGGGATGGGATCCAAGTCTAGACTCAGAATGCATCTGTGTTTCATATCTTATATACACACACCCGGAAAAAAATAATTTATACAGTATTTCTCCATCCACTAGGGGACACTGTTGTTACACTGTGTTATGTATCGGAGTTGGCTCCCACACCCTGTTTGTGCCTGATGGAGTCTGTTTCTTTTTTACTTTTTCTTTTCTTTTATTGATTCACCGAAGACTGATCTGGCAGACTCAGGCCAGTGTCTGGGTCCCTGGCCACAGGCGGACAGCGGAAGTTTTTCCCAGCCCCCTTGATTAGCAGGAGGAGGATTTTACACAGTCACGGGTCCCCCAGCCCAGTGCTGACAGGAGCATATTTAACTGCAGAGGCTCTATTCAGTTCCATTCACAGACTGCTCTGGATACAGCATTGCAGTGCGGGTTCCCCAGCTCAGCCCTAACAGGAAACAGACCGTAACTTTAACTGCAGAGGCGCCATACAGATCACCAAACAGCCTTTCTGAAGCATCCGAGTAACCCTTTTGCTTGACCATCCCAACAGCCCAAGGAGACCTGAACTTCCTCTCCATACTGGCGTGCTTCCGCACACGGACGCCCGCCATTTTCTAAGTACCGTGCTGGGCACCAGCATCAGCACACTACTGAGTACCAGCACAGTAGTGCACCACTGAGCAGCAGCAAGCACATATGACGGCTCCTCTCATAGGCTCCGTACTATCAAGAGCCATGAGTTGCATTACAGAGTTTGTATGGGTGCGGGGCATATCCACTGCAATTCTGTGGGTCCTCCCTCCCTCCCTATAGCTGCTACAGTGTTTCTTCTTTCTGTACTGCCTGTTCCTACTGGCTCTACAGATTCTGAGTGCAGTTCTGTGTGCTGACCATTATCTCTGGCAAGCCAGATTCAGGGTGTAGCCTATGTGCTACGTTAGCTTATCAGATTGTGTGCAGTCTGCTGTGTGTTTGAGTACCGTATATGTCTCCCCTGTCTATGTGCACAAATGGCAGAGAATGCAGCCACTTCAGATGGTTAATGTAAGGTAAAGGTAAATGTTTCTTCTGCAGCTGGGTACACTAGGGTTCCACAGGGAATAACATTGGGGGTATAGAGTAGGATCTTGATCCAAGGCACCAACCGGCTAAAAGCTTTGACTGTTCCCAAGATGCTCAGCGCCGCCTCCTCTATAACCCCGCCTCCGTGCACAGGAGCTCAGTTTGTAAGTTGGTGCCTGCAGTGCAGGCAGCTAACAGGCAGGGCTGCTGAGCAGCCCCAAGAAGAGCTATTTTAAAGAAGATAGAAGAGTTCAAAGGCTGCAGCAGAGGCACTCTTAGTGCTAGATGTCATTCTGACATCTGCTGCAGCTCCATCACCTCCCACATTGGCATTGTATACCCCCGCGTCCCTGGTTGCCGGGTACTTACAGCGGAGGCTCTGGTTCTTCACCCGGGCGCACACACTAACCGAAGTTCCCCGGGATCGCGTGGCCGCACACACAGAGGAGGTAAGAGGGTCCCCCAGGCACTCTATCAGCCGCGGCCATTAGGAGGCGGGCCGTGCGCTGGCATGGACACTGTGGTAGTACAGGGACCCCACTAGACCAGGGCAAGGGGACAGTTTGGAAAAGGCTATAATCCATTTTATTAAGGTCCGCAGCACTTAGTGGTAAAGTTCAGCAAGGGGATAAGGCTCTGGCCTTTAGCCCCTCCCCCAGCCCTGGGCGCCATTTAGAGTAAATGTTCCCGCCCTGGAGCTGCATCTGTCTCCCTCACTCCCTGTCAGCGTTTGTGCGCCATTATGCACAGCTGCGCTGATTCTGGGACTGCTGGGTGATGCCGCCTGCATCATCAGCACTGTGCATTTACAGGACACTTAAGTATTCCACATGTCGTTTAGACAGTGTTAGTTAAGAACAAGTGCATACTTCAGGGTTATTTAGTACAGGTACCCTGTGATATTCATCCAGTTTTTACTGTGCATTGATATATCTGTTTATATACATAGCTGTACTCGGTAATAGTATTGCTAGTCCAGTGCAGTTTTATTGTTTGTCATAATTCCTGCATTGTACATGTGAATGTGTGCATATAGCTGCTGGGTGATCTCTACTCCGTGTATCTCACTCCTACTATCTTATATATCCCTATATTCTGTAACCTGAGAGAGGCTCTGTGCGTCAGGGTTATTAGATGATACAGATATTTCACAGGAAATACCTATTTTGTATTTTTCTGTTCATCAGTCACATTTTACCTCAGAAATCCTGTTTGTGCTGTTTCACTGCACGGGGGGCGGGGTTGATGTGTTTGGTATTTTATCTACTGATATTGTACTGTCGCCTGTGGTTTACGCTTTCATATCATGTTAGTTACAGGGGGTGATGGGGCTGATTCCGCCGTGCGCGGTTATGATGTCCCAGATGCATTTGAGGGCAACATGGCTGTGGAGGGTTCAGGTTTTGGGGGTTCTGTACCCCCCAGACAGTTTGTGACAACGGGGGCACATCAGTTCCCGCCTTGGGCTGCTTTTTCTAATTTACTGACTATGCTGGCAACTAGACTCGCGCCCCCTGTGGGACAGTCTGTACCTTATCAGCCTTGTATGGTCCATGCGGTTAATCCGCCATGGACAGATGGTCTGTCTACTCAGTTACAGCAATTGAATAACTCTTTGGATAAACGTATTCCTGACCCTCGCCCGCCTAAGACTAAAACTAAGAAGTCCTCTAAGCGGGCTGTTACTTCCTCTCAATCCACGCATGTTCCGGATACCTCTTGTGATGAAGATGGCGTATATACTGACCCCACAGACTCTGATCATGATGTTTCTGATGGGGAATCTTTCACAGGTGGATGTTCCTGATCTATTAGAGGCTATCAGGCTCATTTTTCAGATAGATGGTGGTCCTGAGCCTGCTACTACATCTAAAAAAAAACCTGACAGGTTCAAACGTCAGAAGGTTACTAAATTGGTTTTACCTCATTCTGACCACTTTGTTGCCATACGCCAGGAATCCTGGGAGAACCCAGGAAAGAAATTCACCCCGCACAAGAAGATGCTATCCCCTTGCGGCAGACTTGAGTAAAAATTGGGAAACACCACCGCTGGTGGATTTGCAAATTGCTCGGCTGGCGGTGTCATCTGCTTTGCCTGTCACTACCGTCACTTCTCTCAAGGAGCAGACTGATAAGCATGTGGAGGGCTGCTTAAAAGCTATCTATACCCTCGCAGGGGCTGCGCATAGGCCTACCATTGTGGCTACTTGGTCCGCAGAAGCCATTGAGGCGTGGGCTCCGGACACTGAGGCTTAGTTTCCGTTCAATTTTTCTAAACATGCCAGGCAATGTGTCTTATATTGTCATGGCATCTCATTACATTAAAGAAGCCGCTTCAGATGCAGGTATTCTGGCGGCCAAGGCTACTTTGACATCCATTTTTAGCTCGCCGTATTCTCTTGTTTCGGTCCTGGTCGGTGGTAACAAGCAGACCTTGGCCAGATGGATTAGAATGGTGATTGCACATGCTTATGTAAAGGCTGGACTTCCAGCTCCTGCTACCATCAAAGCCCATTCTACTCGGTCTGTTGGACCTTCTTAGGCGGCCCGCTGTGGCGCGACCCTTGAGTAATTGTGCATGGCGGCTACGTGGTCCTCAGTGAACATGTTCATTAGGTTCTATGCCTTTCATACTTCCGCCTCCCAGGATGCCTCCTTTGGACGCCGTTTTCGTGTGCCCGCTACAGTGCGTCCCCTCCCATGAGGAACTGCTTTAGGACATCCCCGATATTATTCCCTGTGAAATACCAGTGTACCCCGCTGCAGAAAAGGAGATTTATGGTAAGACTTACCATTGTTAAATCTTTCTGCGAGGTACACTGGATTCCACAGGGCGCCCACCCTGACGTACTTAGCTTCTTTGGGTTTGTATGGCATTAGCTGCTGGTACCTTCTCCTGTCGTGAGAATGTGGTTGTATGTGGCTAACAAAACTGAGTGCCTGGAGGCGGGGATGTAGAGGAGGTGGTGCAGTGCATCTTGGGAACAGTCGAAGCTTTAGCCTGTTAGTGCCTCGGATCAAGATCCAACTCTACACCCCGATGTTGTTCCCTGTGTACCTCGCAGAAAACGATTTAACAATGGTAAGTCTTACCATAAATCTCCTTTTTCCCACAATGTACAATGCTTTTCCTCCTCCTTCGTCAGGGACTGCTATTCCAAGTGTTGTCAGACAATGCCACGGACGTGGCATGCATACATTTACAAGGGGAACTCGCAGTTACAGTGATCGTAAAGACGCCACAGGCAGCTGTGCCGTGTTCATACCTGGAGTCGAAAACTGTGAGGCAGACTATCTCAGTCGCCAGGATCACCATCCCGGGAAATGGGCCCTTTATCCGTAAGTGTTCCAGCAGCTAATCTGGCGTTGGGCTGGGCCTCAGATCGACTTTATAGTCTCTCAGCAGAATCAGCAGCTACCAAAGTATTGCTCCAGGTTTCGGGGGGTGGTGGATGCTCAGGCCTTTACGTAGCGGTACCGTCTGGTGTATCTATTGCCACAATTTCCTCTTATGCCACTGTTGCTCAAACACATCAAGCGTGAGTCCACCACAGTCAATACTGGTGGCTCCGGATTTGCTACAACTAGCGTGGTACTCTGACCTTCTGCTTCTCGCATACAATCTGTGGCCACTGACGCTCAGGGCTCATCTTCAGCATGGTCCCTTTATGTACCCCGACTTACAGCAGTTATAAACTGTTATATCCACTATGCTTCAATCCCAGAAGCTGGTGACGGCCAAACACTATCGTCACATTTGGAAGTTCTATGTGGCTTGGTATGAACGCCATGGGTTCTTCACTACTTCCTTCAGACTTTTTCTGCCTGCTTCTCTACCTGCAGCAAGTCTGGATGTAGGCTTTCATATGGGTTCGCTGAAGGTAGAAGTGTCAGCCTTGTCCATGTTCGATTTTTTTTTTTTTTTTTTTTTTTTTTTTCCCAGCGACTGTTGGCCCTGATTCCAGAACTTCAGACTTTCTTACAGGGTGCACTCCGTGTCTAGCTTTTTTTTTTTTTTTGTACCTCCTACTGCTCCTTGGGATCTCATCCTAGTATTGACCTTCTCCAATCGGCTGTGTTTGAGGCCCTGGAGGATGTGGACCTTAAGTTCCGGTCCTGGAAGACTGTTACTCTTGGCTTTTGCTTTGAGGATGACTGAGCTTGGTGTTTTGTCCTGTCGTTAACCATATAGAGCTGGGCTTCGCTTGACGCCAGCCTTCTTGCCCAATGTGGTCTCCCAATGTGGTCTCCACTTCAATCAGCCTATTGTGGATCTTGTGTTTTCAGCTGAAGATGCTTCTTCATCGTCTCTTGATGTGGTTTGGACTCTCCGGATCTAGATTGCTCGTACAACGGCCCTGTGCAAATCTGATTCCCTGTTTGTTCTATATGATGCTGCCAGGCGAGGTTGGTCTACCTCCACGCAGATCTCAGCCAGGTGGATTTATCTGGCTATTCAACAGGTTTATGTGGCCAGTGCTCGGCCACCGCCTGGATTCCACACACTCGGTTGGTACCTCTTGGGCTGCTTATTGTTTTGGTACCTGTATGCACTTTGATGCAGGGTTTTGCAGGTGTGTCTGTGCTCTCACCCAGGGGAAGGGGTGGGGGTTTGGGACAATCCCAGTGTAATTCCAGTATCCCCTACTGGATGAAGGAGAAAATAGGATTTTAGTACCGATAAATACCTTTCTCCGATTCCATAGGGGACACTGAATGCCTGCCCAGCGCTGTTCTTTTCTTTGCATTGTTCCTGATTTGTTATGACTGCATGGTGGTTTTCTGCAGTATGTTTCACCTTGTTCCTCCTTTTTCTATGTCCTTTTTTTTTTTTTTTTTGCTCCCTCCCCTCGGTCTCTAATCTCGTCTCCACTCGGGCTTGGTTAATCTAAATTGAGTCTAGTGGGATATAGAGGTTCAGTAACTACAATTCTATAGAAATTTAAAGTGCCAGACTCCACTCATCACCCAGTGTAACTCCAGTGTCCCCTATCGGAGAAAAGGGATTTATCGGTAAGTACCAAAATCCTGTTTTCTAAGAATTTTGTGCATTAAACCCCTTTTTTTTATTTTTTTATTTTTTTTTTATTTTTTATACATTGAACCTTCAGAGAGCAATGATGTCACTTATCTTATCAATGGTGCTGAAAATAAATAAATCTGTTTTTTACTTTTGGATATGGGAGACTCAACCTGTACTCCATAAAATAGAACATGGTCTTTCCTGACCACTATCCTGTTCAGTTGCAGGCTCACACACTATACAGTTTTGTCATCAACATACCTTTCTCCCCCCCCAACTCCCCTACTCTCCTCTATGCTTAGACTCTGCAGGCAGGAGGAGTGGACCCAAATGCAGGGCCAAGTGAGAGCTGGACACTTGAGAAAGCAAAAGCTCGTCTTAATGAGTTTTTTCAGAATGACCCATCACGAGCAGTATACAAGAACACACAAGTGGGACGTGGCCGCAACAGGTTGGTTTGTTACAGCTTTGTTAAATCTTTGTTTGCTAAAATATTTAGTATTCTCTGAAGTTAATGACGTGTAACGTTTATAAGTGTCATTTTCTCCATCCACTAGGGGACACTGGAGAGCAGTCACAATGGGGATATAGCAGGCAGTAACTGGGAGCTGGCATTTTAAAACTTTAACAATGTGGCTAGCTCCTCCCCTACTATGTCCACCCTCCAAGCCAGTCTTTATTTCTCCGGCTGGGTCCACAGGTTATCCACAGGATAACATTGGGATATGCTTGAGCGTCAGCGGATTGGCACCAAATCGATCACAAGCTTTGTGGCCTCCCAGGATGCACCGTCCATATAATCCCGCCCACCGACTCAGTCAAATCAGTTTTTTGTTTGGTATGGCAGGAGTCGGACCATGGTCACAGTGCTGCTGTGTTTGGCAGCCTTAAGTCTTTTTTTATTTATTTATTTTTAATTTTATTTTTAGTCTTACCTTTTTTGAGTGAACTTTCCTCACAGCGTCTTACACGCATATTGGAAAGAGTCGCTCCAACAACTCTCCGCCGGGTCGCAACAACGCTTACCCACGGTACAAATGCTGACTCGGCGGGCGTGTGTGTCGGATGTTGCTAGCAGGTCCAGCAGACATTACCAGACTGCGGCCGGAGCACGGGGAGAAGGTAATGCATCGGTTCCGCTTAGAGGGGGAATACGGACACAGCCGCACTGATTTGGGAGGAGACTACCAAACAGTAGCTGGCGCGCCATCACTACAGGTGCTCTAGCTCTAGGCTTTAGGGATTATAAGGCGCCAGGATTAGTTTGAGGCTGCGATCCCTAGGGTTGATGTCGGCAGTGGGGAGTCAGACGCTCTTTTGGTCGTCCCTCCCCCCAGTTCATGACCAGTTACCGTGCGTCTCCCGCCATGAACTCATTGCCTCACTTCCATCGCAGACACTACCACGAGGGGACTCGGTCGCTCGCAGCATAGGCCGCTGCGTCTGTACGGTGCATGTTTTGCAGGTCTCCTCACAGAATCACAAGTGAAATAAATAGCTCCACATGTGGACCTTTTAAAATGTGTCAATGAGTAATTAATACACCTGTGCACTTGCTGGGTTACCTGCAAAACATGCACTGTGTGGGGTCCTGAGGACAGAGTTTGAGAACCACTGGGGTACACGATTAACCCATTCATGCAGCTCCCATTTTATTGTATAGTCCCTACAGCTTCTACAAGTCAACAAGCTGATAAACCAAGGGTAAATATATCATCTAATGCACAGGATACACAGGATGATACAACAGATGACTCCATATACTCTGCTTCTCCTTATGAAGATCAAATAGGGTTTCAGCTCAGAAGATATAGCGGAGTTAATTGGAGCAATGAAGGCTATTCTGTCTCTAGAAGATTCAGTGGAGCCAGTAGTTAAAACCAAAGCACCTGTGTTTAAACGTCCCAGAACAGTGAGGGTTGAGTTTCCAGGGTCAGAAGAACCGACGGAAATTATGGAGGAACCTTGGGCTACGCCTAATAAGAAATATAGAATCCCAAGAAAATGGGATTCGTACTACCCCTTTCCAACTGGGGAGTGTTTAAAAAGAGAAGTGCCTCCTAAAGTATATACCCACGTCATTCGACTTGTGCGAAAATCTATTTTACCCATGCCACCACCACGGGTGCTCTAGCGCTAGGCTTTAGGGATCAGAAGGCGCCAGGAATAGTTTGAGGCTGTGATCTCTAGGGTTGATGCCAGCAGTGGGGAGTCAGACGCTCTACAGGTCGCTACCGCGAGGGATCTTGGTCGCAGCATGGCGCTGCGTCTGTATACACTAAAGTTTGACCGCTAAGAGACTGGGTCGCAGACAAAGCATCTGCATGCACTAACATTCACTGAGTGTCTGTGTCCAATCCTGGAGCGGCTGTGTAGACTAGTAGCGTCTGGATCCACTCAGCGGTTTGCTAACGTATTGATCGATCCTGGAAGTGGGGTGAGTCTCCCTGTATCCCACTCTACAGAGTAAGGGTTATACAGCACTAAAATTCTATCTACTATGTTAGTATGAATAGTTAAGTTTAGTGCCTATTGCATATGAGTTTTTGTACAATACTGTAGTATTCTCCGTAATTGCGTCTGAATTCCTTTAAATAACTGGATAAAACCGTAAATGTATGCCTACATACTTGAAATGTTTGTAGTTGATATTAGTCATACTGTATGAGCATATTATCATGTGGCTGACTGCTAGTGTGATTGCTGAGTTTATATAGGTTTGTCAGTGTTTCTTTTTCTAAACCTCAATGCTGGTGCTTGGGTTGGGGATCAGATTGATATCACTTTTTATGCAATATAAAGTGTGTTCAGTCACAGATTGTACAGTACTGTGGATGAGTTGATGATTTATCATGTCTAAGAGCGGCAAAGGTGACGAGGTTACTACAGTAACATCAGCACTTAAAACATGTTTATCCTGCAAGGTTGGGTTAATAACTCAATCCTTGGGAAATAATGGGTTGTGTGCAAATTGCTTGTCATTTCAGCAGACTACTAGGCAGATCCCTGTTCAACAACAAATAGATCCACCCTGGGCCATATTTGCACAGACTCTATCCAGTATAGCCGACAGGTTGGCCCCTGCAGCTCCTATCGCAGGAATAGGTTACACGGTTAACCCTTACATGCAGCTCCCATCTTATGGTATAGACCCTACAGGTTCTACAAGTCATCAAGCTGATAAACCGAAGGTACATATATCATCCAATTCGCAAGCTACACAGGAGGATACAACAGATGACTCCATATACTCTACTTCACCTTATGAAGAACAAATAGAGGGCTTCAGCTCAGAAGATATAGCTGAGTTAATTGGAGCAATGAAGGCTATTCTGTCTCTTGAAGATTCAGTTGATCCCTTAGTAAAATCTAAAGCACCTGTGTTTAAACGTCCCAGAACAGTGAGGGTAGAATTTCCAGGGTCAGAGGAACTGACGGAAATTATGGAGGAACCTTGTGCTACGCCCAATAAGAAATATAAAATCCCAAGGAAATGGGGTTCGAACTACCCTTTTCCAACTGGGGACTGTTTAAAAAGAGAAGTGCCTCCTAAAGTAGATACGCACGTCATTCGACTGGTTCGAAAATCCGTTTTACCTTTTGCATTCAACATCATTAAATGATGTCATAGACAGGAGAGTGGATGGTTTTTTGAAAAACATTTTTTTCCCCGTCAGGGGCAGTCATAAGGCCGGGTATGGCCTCGGCCTGGATGGCAAAAGCGGTAGTTGAATGGGCTGAAGAATTAGAGAATGGGCTCTTAGCACCTACTAGGGAGCAGGAGTCTCATATAGCTCATATTAAACAGGCTGCACTATTTTTAGAAGAAGCAGCAATGGATATGGGTACGATTGCTTCCAAAGCTTCAGCCTTAACGGTAGCCGCACGCAGAGCAATTTGGCTACGTACATGGAAAGCGGATTCCGAATCCAATAAGGTTCTGGAAGCTTTGTCTTTCTGGGAAGGAATTGAGACAGATTCTGGAGTCAGAAGCTGAATCCAAGAAGGTTAAATTTCCTGCCGGTTATACTCCTAAACCTAGGGGTTCAGGTTTTAGGCCATTTCGGTGGCATGGTAAATCAAAAGGTAAGAATGAACCTAAGCAAACCCAGTACAATAAGTCTGGTAAAACGAGGAAGCAGTGGGTCACTAGAGGGCCAGCTTCCAAACCAGAACAGAAACCATCAGCCTGAGGGTGTGGGCCTCCACTTGGGGGACTCCAAGGTAGGGGGCCCGTCTTCTTCAGTTTGCACACATGTGGCAGCAGTCGACAACAGACGCTTGGGTAGTGGTATCTCGGGGTTATGTTTTCCCATTCAAAAAACAGCCTCAAAGGTTTTTTTGTACCAGCCTGTCTCACATAGAGACGAGGGCCAGGGCACTGCAAGAGGCAGTTCACAAATAGCTGCGGTCAGGAGTAATTGTCCCAGTACCTCCGGAACAACGGAGGAAGTGGTTTTACTCCAACCTATTCTCGGGCCAGAAATCAAATGGGTTGTTTTGACCCATTCTCAATCTCAAAATGTTGAACAAATACATTTGGGTACCGAGGTTCCATATGGAAACCATTACGTTCCATAATTTTAGCCATGGAACCAGGGGATTACATGGTATCTCTGATATACAAGATTCTTACTTGCATGTGCCGATAGCATTGTTCCATCAGTGTTATCTCAGGTTCGCTATCCTCCAGCAACATTTTCAGTTTAAGCCTTACCCTTTGTGTTGGCTACAGTCCCCAGAGTATTCACCAAGATTATGGTGGTTATGGGGCAGCTTTAGCTTCGCAAACAGGGGATAAGAATTTTTCCATACCTCGATGATCGAATTGCTCTTGAGGGGTGTGGTGGTGTTTTTTTTTTTTTTTTTTTGTGCCCCTTTCTTTCTTCAGACTGGCAGCTCTGCCTCTGCCAGTCTGCACCGCGGGAGCTGCCGGCGGGGTCCCATCGCAGCGGCTTGGGCTGGTCCCCGTCCGAAGGAGACGCTGGCTCTCCGGAGATGGGCGGACACCGCTGCGTGTGGCGCGTGTCGGGGCCACTCCGTCGGCAGAAGATCCGGCAGCGGTAAGTTTACCCACACTCCCCAGTCCCGGCCGCAGCTCGCATTGCCGGCGGGGAATGCAGGTCTCCCCCGCTACGGTACACTAGCGCCTTTGCAAGTTTGAATTGGGCGCCATAACGGGTGTGGGGGATCTCAGCTCCCAACAGCCCCCGCGGTGGGATCTCAGCTCCCAACAGCCCCCGCGGTGGGATCTCGGCTCCCAACAGCCCCGGTGGCTCAGCGTGCGCTGGCGGCCATCTTCACAACGCTGCAGGGACGTTCAGCCTGGACAGTGAGCAGTTGCAGTGGGGTGTTTGGGGCACTAGGGGATCGTGTGAGGCACTTATAGTTTTTCTCTATCGTCCTAGTGGATGCTGGGGTTCCTGAAAGGACCAAGGGGAATAGCGGCTCCGCAGGAGACAGGGCACAAAAAGTAAAGCTTTAGGATCACGTGGTGTGCACTGGCTCCTCCCCCTATGACCCTCCTCCAAGCCTCAGTTAGGTTTTTGTGCCCGGCCGAGAAGGGTGCAATCTAGGTGGCTCTCCTAAAGAGCTGCTTAGAAAAGTTTAGCTTAGGTTTTTTATTTTACAGTGAGTCCTGCTGGCAACAGGATCACTGCATCGAGGGACTTAGGGGAGAAGAAGTGAACTCACCTGCGTGCAGGATGGATTGGCTTCTTTGGCTACTGGACATTAGCTCCAGAGGGACGATCACAGGTACAGCCTGGATGGTCACCGGAGCCTCGCCGCCGACCCCCTTGCAGATGCTGAAAAGAGAAGAAGGTCCAGAATCGGCGGCAGAAGACTCCTCAGTCTTCTTAAGGTAGCGCACAGCACTGCAGCTGTGCGCCATTGCTCTCAGCACACTTCACACGGCAGTCACTGAGGGTGCAGGGCGCTGGGGGGGGGGGCGCCCTGGGCAGCAATGAAAATCCTTTTTTTGGCAAAAAATACCTCACATATAGCCTCCGGGGCTATATGGAGATATTTAACCCCTGCCAGAATCCATTTTTAAGCGGGAGACGAGCCCGCCGAAAAGGGGGCGGGGCCTATCTCCTCAGCACACAGCGCCATTTCCTCACACAGTTCCGCTGGTCAGGAAGGCTCCCAGGCTCTCCCCTGCACTGCACTACAGAAACAGGGTTAAATCAAGAGAGGGGGGGCAAAATTTGGCGAAATTGTGATTTTATAAAAGCAGCTATAAGGGAGCACTTATTATAAGGCTATCCCTGTAAAATATAGCGCTTTGGTGTGTGCTGGCAAACTCTCCCTCTGTCTCCCCAAGGGGCTAGTGGGGTCCTGTCCTCTATCAGAGCATTCCCTGTGTGTGTGTGCTATATGTCGGTACGTGTGTGTCGACATGTATGAGGACGATGTTGGTGAGGAGGCGGAGCAAATTGCCTGTAATGGTGATGTCACTCTCTAGGGAGTCGACACCGGAATGGATGGCTTATTTATGGAATTACGTGATAATGTCAACACGCTGCAAGGTCGGTTGGCGACATGAGACGGCTGGCAAACAAATTTAGTACCTGTCCAGGCGTCTCAAACACAGTCAGGGGCGTTAAAACGTCCTTTTACCTCAGTCGGTCGACAGACACAGACACAGACACGGACACTGATTTCAGTGTCGACGGTGAAGAAACAAACGTATTTCCCTTTAGGGCCACACGTTACTTGTTAAGGGCAATGAAGGAGGTGTTACATATTTCTGATACTACAAGTACCACAAAAGAGGGTATTATGTGGGATGTGAAAAAACTACCTGTAGTTTTTCCTGAATCAGATAAATTAAATGAAGTGTGTGATGATGCGTGGGTTCCCCCCGATAGAAAATTATTGGCGGTATACCCTTTGCCGCCAGAAGTTAGGGCGCGGTGGGAAACACCCCTTAGGGTGGATAAGGCGCTCACACGCTTATCAAAACAAGTGGCGGTACCGTCTATAGATAGGGCCGTCCTCAAGGAGCCAGCTGACAGGAGGCTGGAAAATATCATAAAAAGTATATACACACATACTGGTGTTATACTGCGACCAGCGATCGCCTCAGCCTGGATGTGCAGAGCTGGGGTGGCTTGGTCGGATTCCCTGACTAAAAATATTGATACCCTTGACAGGGACAGTATTTTATTGACTATAGAGCATTTAAAGGATGCATTTCTATATATACGAGATGCACAGAGGGATATTTGCACTCTGGCATCAAGAGTAAGTGCGATGTCCATATCTGCCAGAAGATGTTTATGGACACGACAGTGGTCAGGTGATGCAGATTCCAAACGGCACAAAGGTGTATTGCCGTATAAAGGAAGAGGAGTTATTTGGGGTCGGTCCATCGGACCTGGTGGCCACGGCAACTGCTGGAAAATCCACCGTTTTTACCCTAAGTCACATCTCTGCAGAAAAAGACACCGTCTTTTCAGCCTCAGTCCTTTCGTCCCTATAAGAGTCATATCTGCCCAGGGATAGAGGAAAGGGAAGAAGACTGCAGCAGGCAGCCCATTCCCAGGAACAGAAGCCTTCCACCGCTTCTGCCAAGCTCTCAGCATGACGCTGGGACCGTACAGGACCCCTGGATCCTACAAGTAGTATCCCAGGGGTACAGATTGGAATGTCGAGACGTTTCCCCCTCGCAGGCTCCTGAAGTCTGCTTTACCAAGGTCTCCCTCCGACAAGGAGGCAGTATGGGAAACAATTCACAAGCTGTATTCCCAGCAGGTGATAATCAAATTACCCCTCCTACAACAAGGAAAGGGGTATTATTCCACACTATATTGTGGTACTGAAGCCAGAAGGCTAGGTGAGACCTATTCTAAATCTAAAAAATTTGAACACTTACAAAGGTTCAAATCAAGATGGAGTCACTCAGAGCAGTGATAACGAACCAGGAAGAAGGGGACTATATAGTGTCCCGGGACATCAGGGATGCTTACCTCCATGTCCCAAATTTGCCCTTCTCACTAAGGGTACTTCAGGTTCGTGGTACAGAACTGTCACTATCAGTTTCAGACGCTGCCGTTTGGATTGTCCACGGCACCCCTGGTCTTTACCAAGGTAATGGCCGAAATGATGATTCTTCTTCGAAGAAAAGGCGTCTTAATTATCCCTTACTTGGACGATCTCCTGATAAGGGCAAAGTCCAGGGAACAGTTGGAGGTCGGAGTAGCACTATCTCGGATACTGTTACAACAGCACGGGTGGATTCTAAATATTCCAAAATCGCAGCTGATCCCGACGACACGTCTGCTGTGCCTAGGGATGATTCTGGACACAGTCCAAAAAAAAGGTGTTTCTCCCGGAAGAGAAAGCCAGGGAGTTATCCGAGCTAGTCAGGAACCTCCTAAAACCAGGAAAAGTGTCAGTGCATCATTGCACAAGGGTCCTGGTAAAAATGGTGGCTTCCTACGAAGCAATTCCATTCGGCAGATTTCACGCAAGAACTTTTCAGTGGGATCTGCTGGACAAATGGTCCGGATCGCATCTTCAGATGCATCAGCGGATAACCCTATATCCAAGGACAAGGGTGTCTCTCCTGTGGTGGTTACAGAGTGCTCATCTTCTAGAGGGCCGCAGATTCGGCATTCAGGATTGGATGCTGGTGACCACGGAGGCCAGCCCGAGAGGCTGGGGAGCAGTCACACAAGGAAAAAATTTCCAGGGAGTGTGATCAAGTCTGGAGACTTTTCTCCACATAAATATACTGGAGCTAAGGGTAATTTTATAATGCTCTAAGCTTAGCAAGACCTCTGCTTCAAGGTCAGCCGGTATTGATCCAGTGGGAAAAACATCACGGCAGTCGCCCACGTAAACAGGGCGGCACAAGAAGCAGGAGGGCAATGGCAAAAACTGCAAGGACTTTTCGCTGGGCGGAAAATCATGTGATAGCACTGTCAGCAGTGTTTCATTCCGGGAATGGAAACTGGGAAGCAGACTTCCTCAGCAGGCACGACCTCCACCCGGGAGAGTGGAAACTTAATCGGGAAGTTTTTCCACATGATTGTGAACCGTTGGGAAATACCAAAGGTGGACATGATGGCGTCCCGTCTGAACAAAAAACGGGACAGGTATTGCGCCAGGTCAAGAGACCCTCAGGCAATAGCTGTGGACGTTCTGGTAACACCGTGGGTGTACCAGTCGGTGTATGTGTTCCCTCCTCTGCTTCTCATACTTAAGGTACTGAGAATTATAAGACGTAGAGGAGTAAGAACTATACTCATGGCTCTGGATTGGCCAAGAAGGACTTGGTACCCGGAACTTCAAGAGATGCTCACAGAGGACTTATGGCCTCTGCCGCTAAGAAGGGACTTGCTTCAGCAAGTACCATGTCTGTTCCAAGACTTACCGCAGCTGCGTTTGACGGCATGGCGGTGGAACGCCGGATCCTAAGGGAAAAAGGCATTCCGGAAGAGGTCATTCCTACCCTGGTCAAAGCCAGGAAGGAGGTGACCGCACAACATTATCACCACATGTGGCGAAAATATGTTGCGTGGTGTGAGGCCAGGAAGGCCCCACGAAGAAATTTCAACTCTGTCGATTCCTGCATTTCCTGCAAACAGGAGTGTCTATGGGCCTCAAATTGGGGTCCCTTAAGGTTCAAATTTCGGCCCTGTCGATTTTCTTCCAGAAAGAATTGGCTTCAGTTCCTGAAGTCCAGAAGTTTGTCAAGGGAGTATTGCATATACAACCCCCTTTTGTGCCTCCAGTGGCACTGTGGGATCTCAACGTAGTTCTGGGATTCCTCAAATCACATTGGTTTAAAACCAGTCAAATCTGTGGATTTGAAGCATCTCACATGAAAAGTGACCATGCTCTTGGCCCTGGCCTGGGCCAGGCGAGTGTCAAATTGGTGTTTTTTTTTCTCAAAAAAGCCCATATCTGTTTGTCCATTCGGACAGGGCAGAGCTGCGGACTCGTCCCCAGTTCTCTCCCTAAGGTGGTGTCAGTGTTTCACCTGAACCAGCTTATTGTGGTGCCTTGCGCCTACTAGGGACTTGGAGGACTCCAAGTTGCTAGATGTTGTCAGGGCCCTGAAAATATAGGTTCCAGAACGGCTGGAGTCAGGAAAACTGACTTGCTGTTATCCTGTATGCACCCAACAAACTGGGTGCTCTTGCTTCTAAGCAGACTATTGCTAGTTGGATGTGTAATACAATTCAGCTTGCACATTCTGTGGCAGGCCTGCCACAGCCAAAATATGTAAATGCCCATTCCACAAGGAAGGTGGGCTCATCTTGGGCGGCTGCCCGAGGGTCTCGGCTTTACAACTTTGCCGAGCGGCTACTTAGTCAGGGGCAAACACGTTTGTAAAATCCTACAAATTTGATACCCTGGCTAAGGAGGACCTGGAGTTCTCTCATTCGGTGCTGCAGAGTCATCCGCACTCTCCCGCCCGTTTGGGAGCTTTGGTATAATCCCCATGGTCCTTTCAGGAACCCCAGCATCCACTAGGACGATAGAGAAAATAAGAATTTACTTACCGATAATTCTATTTCTCGGAGTCCGTAGTGGATGCTGGGCGCCCATCCCAAGTGCGGATTATCTGCAATACTTGTACATAGTTACAAAAATCGGGTTATTATTGTTGTGAGCCATCTTTTCAGAGGCTCCGCTGTTATCATACTGTTAACTGGGTTCAGATCACAGGTTGTACAGTGTGATTGGTGTGGCTGGTATGAGTCTTACCCGGGATTCAAAATCCTTCCTTATTGTGTACGCTCGTCCGGGCACAGTATCCTAACTGAGGCTTGGAGGAGGGTCATAGGGGGAGGAGCCAGTGCACACCACCTGATCCTAAAGCTTTACTTTTTGTGCCCTGTCTCCTGCGGAGCCGCTATTCCCCTTGGTCCTTTCAGGAACCCCAGCATCCACTACGGACTCCGAGAAATAGAATTATCGGTAAGTAAATTCTTATTATTAACCGTGCCTAATATTGCACTGTACCGTGCAGGGTTCAAAGGGCTGGTGTGGCTGCACTCCTCTGCTTCTCCCCACCACCCCTCTCCCCTCCCCCCCCCTTCTGCCTATTACTGTGGCTGGATGACAGGTGCTGGCAAAGGTTCCAAGGCTGCACAAAATTTTTCAGTGCCAGAAATGTTCTGCAAAGTTTTCTCAGGGACAGTCTGAGAATTCCCTGTTATGTGAGGATTGAGGGTCGGAGCCATCATCACAGCTGCAGAGCACTCCTGTTTGGACAACACAGCTTACAGAGGTTATGCCTCAGTTAACTAGGGAACTGCGGGCTTCTCATGAAAATAGAGAGGAGGCCCGGTTCCAACAGCTTTTCCAGATGCCTGAGCCGGAACCTGCAGGGGCTCGGTCCCTGGCAAAATCAGTTGAAGGGCTCTCTAGGTTGGTGCTCCCTTCCCAGGCCTCGTCCTTAACTTCCCCTCCCCAGGTTTCAAAAAAGAGGTTGCTAGCCTCAGTGTTATGCGAATCTGATGATGAGATGCCTCTACTGGAAGAGGCGGTGGTAGATGTACAGGATACTGATGACGATCAGGTGTATGAGAACTCTGAACCTGTGGCTCGGGGTATTGAGGTGCTTATTACAGCTGTTCGCTCAGTATTGCAGGTAGAGGAGACTGATCAGGATGCCTTACGTCCTTCAAGGTTTGGCACCAACCAGAGACGGCTGGCGACCTTTCCAGTTTCGGAGGAGCTGGATGCGCTCATGACTGCAGCTTGGAAACATCCGGATGCAAATTTCAGTTATCAAAGAAAATATCTTCCTATCCTTTCCTGCAGATAGCAGGAAGCGTTATGAGATCTCTCCGATTGTGGATACTTCGGTGTCTCGTCTGTCCAAGAAGACTGTTCTGCCGGTTTCTGGAGCGACTTTGCTGAAGGGAGCGTCTGATAGGAAGTTGGAAACCACCTTGAAGACTATTTACTCGGCGGCGGGGGTTTTACATCACCCGGCGCAGGTAGGTTGTTGGGTCAACAAGGCTGTGAAAGCTTGGGCGGAACAATTGTCCTGAGGACTACGTGATGATTTAACTCCGGATCAGCTGATACCGTTGGCGGAACACATTCGCAAATCGGCCCTTTATCTTTGCGAGGTGTCCAAGGACGTCTGTATCCTCGGAGCCAGGATTTCCGCTTTGGCAATTTCGGCTAGCAGAGCTCCCTGGCTGCGTTAATGATAGGCGGATGCTGAATCCAAGAGGGCAGCAGAAGAGTTGCCCTTTACGGTAGAGGTCCTGTTCGGTAAGGATCTTGATGCCTGGATTTCTCAGGCCACTGGAGGTAAGTCGACTTATCTTCCATCTGCTGCTCCAGCCTCTCGGAGGCCCTATACGGGTCCGTCCTTTCGTGCCCCTTCCGGTTTTCGAGGCTAGACCGGGGGCGGAGCTTCCGTCTCACGTGGTCATAGAGGTAGGAGCAAAGGCAGAGGTTCCACAGCCTCAACCCAGCCAGAAGGTAAGTCCTCCACCAATCCCACCGCATGACGGGCTTCCCTCCCACCTGGGGGATCACAGGATGGGAGCTCGTTTGGGATTTCAGGGAAGCCTGGGTACAATCCTGTCCAGATGCCTTGGGTCAGGGATCTCATCACTTGCGGTTACAAGCTTGATTTTCAAACCTGACCGCCTCAGCGTTTCTTCACCACGGATTTGCCAGTTTCCGACGACAGTCGACTTGCAGGCGGCGGTCCAGAAGCTTTTGTCTGCAAAGGTACTGATCCCTGTTCCCTCATCATCGAAAACAGGGCTATTACTCAAGCCTGTTTCTCAAACCGAGGGCGGATGGCTCGGTCTGGCCAATTCTGAACTTGAAGTATCTCAATCCGTTTAGATGGAGTCCCTTCAGTCTGTTGCTGGGTTGGAGCAAAACGAGTTTCTGGCGTCCTTGAACATCAAGGATGCATACTTGCATGTTCCCATTTGGCCTCCTAATCAGGCTTTTCTCCGGTTTGCGATACAGGACGCTCATTTCCAGTTCCAGGCCCTTCTGTTTGGTCTCTTCTGCTCCCAGGGTGTTCACAAAAGTCATGGCAGTCATGATGGCCCAACTTCGGAGACAGGGTGTGACGATTGTCCCCTATCTGGACGTTCTGCTGCTGAAGGCGCACTCTGCAGACCTGTTGCGTCAGAATATCCGGATAACTCAGGACCTTCTGTTTCGGCACGTGTGGATCCTGAACTTCCCAAAGTGTCAATTATGCTCCTCACAAAGGTTGCTGTTCTTGGGAATGATACTCGACACGGTCCGTCAGAAGGTTTTTCTTCCTCTGGACAAGATCCTCTCTTCAGATGTTGGTGAGGTCGGTACTTCGACACCGTCGCATATCTGTGCATTCGCCTTCTGGGGAAGATGGTAGCGGCGTTCGAAGCTCTTCCATACGGACGTTCCACTCTCGACCCTTCCAACTGTGTCTTCTACATCAGTGGTTACGGTCTCCTCTATTTCTTCATCAGCGGGGGACGCTGTCTCCAAAAGCACGGGTGTCTCTCCGCTGGTGGCTCAATTCGACTCGTCTGTTGGAAAGAAGGCGGTTCGGCGTTTGGGATTGGACTGTCCTCACCACAGACGCAAGTCTGTAAGGCAGGGGGGCGATGACCTTGGAACGTCTGTTTCAGGGACGCTGGTCAATGCACGAATCTGCTCCTACCATAAACATTTTTGAGCTACGGGTGGTGTAAAACGCCCTGCTTCAGGCACATCACCTGCTTTGTGGGCTGGCTGTCGGAGTTCCGTCCGACAACGGTAGCGTAAGGGCGGCACTCGTAGCGATGCGGGAGGTCACCAACATCCTCCTCTGGGCAGAGGAAAATGCTTTTGTCAAGTTCTACAAGTTTGATACCCTGGCCAAAGAGGATACCCAGTTTGGGCAGGCGGAGCAGCAGCAGTCTCCGCACGTTCCTGCCTGTTCTGGAAGCTTTGGGACATCCTCATCATCCCTTATGGATGCTAGAGAAAATAGGATTTTAAATACCTACCAGTAAATCCTTTTCTCATAGTCCCATAAGGGATATTGGGCGCCCGCCTCAGTGCGTGGACTTTTCTGCAGGGTCTTGATCTGTAGTTACCTGTTCAGCTCTTGCTGTTGTTGCCAGCTGTTGGCTGGTTTTTGTATGTTAGTGGTGTGCTGGTGTCTAAATCTCACCACCTTCGAGCACATTTTTACCTATAACTGCCTGTAGGAGGAGGCATAGAGGGGAGGAGCCAGCACACCCAGTTAAAGAAATTTAAAGTGGACTGGCTTCTTTGGACCCAGTCTATACCCCATCGTACTAGTTTTTCTTATATCCCTTATGGACTACGAGAAAAGGATTTACTGGTAGGTATTAAAATCCTGTTTGCATTGTATGTCACTGTGTGCTAGTTCTGCTGTTTAACGTTTCTTTTCAGCTGTATCATATATTTCTATCACTGTTATTTCTGTAGCCTGTAAACAGGTGCTTCCAGGGCTATTTCTCACAGCACATACTTGGCTGTGTTCAGTCACATACCATACCCTGAATATCCAATTTCAGAGTGTTAAGAAGCCCATATTGTTTTACTGACATTTCTAACAAAAAGGGTCGCAAACGAGCGTAATCCCCTGTGTTGCTCTCATGTAGAGTTTGCCTGGCAGGTTTATCTCTGGAGGATGTTATACAGCTTCTAGTCAGTCCACACCACCTGCCCAGCTAACTTTCAACTATTATGTACACCCTACCATGGGGCCCCTCTATGTCGCTACCACACAATATAGTACCAATAGTTAATTCACCTGGGGTGGATACCTTGTCTGCTCAAGTTCAACAGCTAACGCACACTCTGACCAGACAAACGGCCCTGACTATGCCTAAACATGCCACCGGTTCCTCTAGTCAGGCTACGTCGTCATCTCAATCCACTGTCTTATCCGATGTGTTATCAGAGGAAGAGGGTGAGGATGCAGCTCCCTCTGTCAGATTCCTGTGCAGCAGCGTAGGAGGCTCCCTTTCTGGTAGATGTGCCTGCTCTAGTTGAAGCTGTTAAACAATTTCTTCAGCTTTCTGAAGAGGAACTCAGATCTGTTGATAAGATAACTGATTTAAAAAGCAAAAGATTATGAAATCAATTCCCACATTCTGATAATTTAATGGAAATTAGACAGAAACCCTACAACACTTCTGTTAAAAAGTTCCCTTTGTCTACGCGTGCATTAGCTCACTATGCTCTGCCTGCAGCAGTGTGAGCAAAGTGGGAAACTACACTTCCTGTGTGTTCTCATGTCACACGTCTGGTGGTGACATCCAGTTTGCCAGTCACAACAGTCTCCTCACTGAAGGATCTGATGTATAGATGAATACACAATTGTCTAAAATCCTGTTTTATTCTTACACAGGGGCTATTCATAGGCCTACAGTGGCTGCTTCCTTGGCCGCAAAGGCTATCGAAGCATGGTTACAGGCAATTGAAGAGGAACTGCCTTCAGATATGTCTGATTAATGCAGGATGTACCTCGATCATGTTAAGACCACAATTGCTTACATTGGGGCAGCATTGTCAGAGGCTGGAGTTCTAGCAGCAAAGGTGTTTGCAACATCTGTGCCTGGCATGAGGTATTCTTTGGCTGTGTTTTTTGGAAAGTAGATTGTTTCCAAGAAAACCACCCTTTATGGGAGATATTCGGTTTGGTGAATAGCTAATCAAGATTGTGACTTGATTAGCGGCTGCCACAAACAGCCTTTCTGCCCTCTGCTCCTACTCAGCGGCTGAAAAGCTCCACTGTTTGTACCTTTCGTCCACAGGGAAAAGCATAAGGACAGGTGTTTCCTAGGAAAGCACTCTACAGTGATTTCTAAGCCCAAGGCCAAGCAATCTTGGGCTTCACGTCCCCAAGGTCAAACTATCTTTCCCAGCAGTCCAGGCTCCTACTCCCCTATATTATACCCCCAGCCATTGGCAGCCAGGTTTAGTTTGGTGCCTGCAGGAGTGGCCACTGTGTTAGATTGATGCTTTTATGCAGCTGCCTTCTGTTATTCCTTTTCTTAAACTTTTATTTCTTTTTACAGAGGGGGCAATGCTAGGCGTCCTACAGGATTGAGACAAAGGGATTTATCGGTAAGTACCAAAATCTTGTTTTTTATGATTTTTGTGCATTAAACAAAGTTTGTATACACTGAACCATCAGAAAGCAACGATGGACCTAAGTCAGAGTTGTATGCTATGCTGATGTTTTTGCAATTGAGTGATTATTGGTAGACTGCAAATGCTCTGCAATCGCACAACGCATGTGCAAAGGCACTTCCTCCCACGTCCTAGGGGACACTGGATGGTAATATTGTCAATAAAAATACTGGTTACCTTATCTATCTGAGGTTCTAATTTCTGCCCAGCTAAGCTCTGCTTTAGCTGATTGAGGCAGGAGTGTGCTGGTTTCTCTCCCTCTCACTCCATCCATCCAGGCTGTAAATACTGTGTATATTTCACTGGTCCACCACTACACCCCAATGTTTCCTTGTGGACCCTATGTACTTTACAGAAAGGGAATTAACAAAGGGAAGTCTACCATAACTCTACTAACTAGTAGTTGCATAGCGTAGAAAATCACAATTTCAACTCTAAGGCCTATTGTCACTAGAACAGTTGTGCTAAAAAAAATTGTGCTTCTGACTTTTGGATATGAGAGACTCAACCAGTGCTCCGTTAAATAGAACATGGTATTTCCTGACCACTTTCCTGTTCAGTGGCATCCACTATACAGTTTTTTGCCATTAACATGCCTTTTTCTCTAACGTCCTAAGTGGATGCTGGGGACTCCGTAAGGACCATGGGGAATAGCGGCTCCGCAGGAGACTGGGCACATCTAAAGAAAGCTTTAGGACGAACTGGTGTGCACTGGCTCCTCCCCCTATGACCCTCCTCCAAGCCTCAGTTAGATTTCTGTGCCCGACGAGAAGGGTGCACACTAGGGGCTCTCCTGAGCTTCTTAGTGAAAGTTTTAGTTTAGGTTTGTTATTTTCAGTGAGACCTGCTGGCAACAGGCTCACTGCATCGAGGGACTAAGGGGAGAAGAAGCGAACTTACCTGCGTGCAGAGTGGATTGGGCTTCTTGGCTACTGGACATTAGCTCCAGAGGGACGATCACAGGTTCAGCCTGGATGGGTCCCGGAGCCGCGCCGCCGGCCCCCTTACAGAGCCAGAAGAGCGAAGAGGTCCGGAGAAAGCGGCGGCAGAAGACGTTCCTGTCTTCAAATAAGGTAGCGCACAGCACTGCAGCTGTGCGCCATTGCTCTCAGCACACTTCACACTCCGGTCACTGAGGGTGCAGGGCGCTGGGGGGGGCGCCCTGAGACTCAATAAAACATGACAGAAATACCTTACATGGCAAAAAATGCATCACATATAGCTCCTGGGCTATATGGATGCATTTAACCCCTGCCAGAATATACAAAAAACCGGGAGATAGGCTCCGCCCCCTTTTCGGCGGCCTTATCTCCTCAGCACACTGGCGCCATTTTCCCTCACAGCTCAGTTGGAGGGAAGCTCCCTGGCTCTTCCCTGCACTACAGAAAGGGTTAAAAAAAGAGAGGGGGGCACTATTTAGGCGCAGTATTAAAACATACAGCAGCTATAAGGGGAAAAACACTTATATAAGGTTATCCCTGTATATATAGCGCTCTGGTGTGTGCTGGCATACTCTCCCTCTGTCTCCCCAAAGGGCTAGTGGGGTCCTGTCCTCTATCAGAGCATTCCCTGTGTGTGTGCTGTGTGTCGGTACGTTTGTGTAGACATGTATGAGGAGAAAAATGATGTGGAGACTGAGCAGAGTGTCTGTAACAGTGATGTCACCCCCTAGGGGGTCGACACCTGAGTGGATGTACTGTTGAAAATTACGTGACAGTGTCAGCTCTATATAAAAAAAAAAAAGTGGTTGACATGAGACAGCCGGCTACTCAGCTTGTGCCTGTCCAGACGTCTCATAGGCCGTCAGAAGCGGCCGTTACCTCAGATGGCAGATACAGACGCCGACACGGATACTGACTCCTGTGTCGACGGTGAAGAGACAACCGTGATTTCCAGTAGGGCCACACGTTACATGATTGAGACAATGGCAAATGTTTTTATACATTTCTGATAATACGAGTACCACCAAAAAGGGGTATTATGTTCGGTGAGGGAAAAACTACCTGTAGTTTTCCTGAATCTGAGAAATAAAATGAGGTGTGTGATGATGCGTGGGTTTCCCCCCCGATAACAATTGATAATTTCTTAAAAAGTATTGGCTGCATACCCTTTCCCGCCAGAGGTTAGGGTGCGTTGGGAAACACCCCCTAGGGGGGATAAGGCGCTCACACGCTTGTAAGAACAAGGGCTCTACCCTCTCATGAGATGGCCGCCCTTAAGGATCCTGCTGATAGAAAGCAGGAGGGTATCCAAAAAGGTATTTACACACATACTGGTGTTATACTGCGACCAGCTATCGCCTCAGCCTGGAGGTGCAGTGCTGGGTGGGCATGGTCGGATTCCCTGACTGGAAATATTAGGATAGTATATTATTGCCTATAGAGCATTTAAAAGATGCATTTCTATATATGCATGATGCACAGCGGAATAATTGCCGACTGGCATCAAGTATAAGTGCGTTGTCCAATTCTACCAGTAAAATGGTCAGGTGATGCGGATTCCAAACGGCATTTGGAAGTATTGCCTTTGAAAGGGGACATTTGGGGTCGGTCTTTTAGACCTGGTGGCCACGGCAACAGCTGGGAAATCCACGTTTGTACCCCAGGTCGCCTCTCAAAATAAGACGCCGTATTATCAGGCGCAGTCCTTTGTTGGCAAGCGGACAAAAGGTTCCTCTTTTCTGCTCGTGACAGAGGGAGAGGAAAAAGGCTGCAGAGATCAGCCAGTTCCCAGGAACAGAAACCCTTTCCCGCCTCTGCCAAGCCCTCAGTATGACGCTAGGGCTTTACAAGCTCAGGCACGGTGGGGGCCCGTTCTCAATGAATTTCAGTGCGCAGTGGGCTCACTCGCAAGTAGACCCCTGGATCCTTCAGGTAATATCTCAGGGGTACATATTGGAATTCGAGACGTCTCCCCCTCGCCGTTTCCAAAAGTCTGCTTTACCGGCGTCTCCCTCTGACAGGGAGGCAGTTTTGGAAGCCATTCACAAGCTGTATTCCCAGCAGGTGATAATCAAGGTACCCCTCCTGCAACAGGGAACGGGGTATTATTCCACACTATTGTGGTACCGAAGCCAGACGGCTCGGTGAGACCGATTCTAAATCTAAAATCTTTGAACACTTACATACAGAGGTTCAAATTCAAGATTGAGTCACTCAGAGCAGTGATTGCGAACCTGGAAGAAGGGGACTACATGATGTCTCGGGACATCAAGGATGCTTACCTTCATGTCAAAATTTACCCTTCTCACCAAGGGTACCTCAGGTTATGGTACAGAACTGTCACTATCGGTTCAGACGCTGCCGTAGGGATGGTCCACGGCACCCCGGGTCTTTACCAAGGTAATGGCCGAAATTATATCCCTTCGAAGGAAGGGAATTTTAGTTATCCCTTACTTAGACGATTCCCTGATAAGGGTAAGATCCAGGGAACAGTTGGAGGTCGGTGTAGCACTATCTCAGGTAGTGTTGCGGCAGCACGATTGGATTCTCAATATTCCAAAATCGCAGCTGGTTCCGACGACTTGTCTTCTGTTTCCTAGGGATGATCCTGGACACAGTCCAGAAAAAAGGTGTTTCTCCCGGAAGAGAAAGCCAGGGAGTTATCCGAGCTAATCAGGAACCTCCTAAAACCGAACCAAGTCTCAGTGCATCAATGCACAAGGGTTCTGGGTAAAAATGGTGGCTTCCTACGAAGCAATCCCATTCGTTAGATTCCACGCAAGAACTTTCCAGTGGAACCTACTGGACAAATGGTCCGGGTCGCATTTTCAGATGCATCAGCGGATAACCCTGTCACCAAGGACAAGGGTATCCATCCTGTGGTGGTTGCAGAGTGCTCATCTTCTAGAGGGCCGCAGATTCGGCATTCAGGACTGGGTCCTGATGACCACGGATGCCAGCCTGCGAGGCTGGGGAGCAGTCACACAGGGAAGGAATATCCAGGGCTTAGGGTCAAGCCTGGATACATCACTTCACATAAATATCCTGAAGCTAAGGGCCATTTACAATGCTCTAAGCTTAGCGAGACCTCTGCTTCAAGGTCAGCCGGTGTTGATCCAGTCGGACAACATCATGGCAGTCACCTACGTAAACAGACAGGGTGGCACAAGAAGCAGGAGGGCAATGGCAGAAGCTGCAAGGATTCTTCGCTGGGCGGAAAATCATGTGATAGCACTGTCAACAGTATTCATTCCGGGAGTGGACAACTGGGAAGCAGACTTCCTCAGCACGACCTCCACCCGGGAGAGTGGGGACTTCACCCAGAAGTCGTCCACATGATTAAAAAACTCGACAGGTATTGCGCCAGGTCAAGAGACCCTCAGGCAATAGTTGTAGACGCTCTGGTAACACCGTGGGTGTACCAGTCAGTGTATGTGTTCCCTCCTCTGCCTCTCATACTCGAGGTACTGAGATTGATAAGATGGAGAGGAGAAAGCACTATATTCGTGGCTCCGGATTGGCCAAGAAGGACTTGGTAACCGGAACTTCAAGAGAGGCTCACGGAGGATCCTTGGCCTCTACCTCTAAGAAGGGACCTGCTCCAGCAAGGACCCTGTCTGTTCCAAGACTTACCGCGGCTGCGTTTGACGGCATGCCGGTTGAACACCGGATCCTGAAGGGAAAAAAAAAAAAAGGCATTCCGGATGAAGTCATCCCTATCCTGATCAAAAGCCAGGAAGGATGTAACCGCAAAAACATTATCACCGCAATTGGCGAAAATATGTTGCGTAGTGCGAGGCCAGTAAGGCCCGACGGAGGAAATTCAACTGGGTCGATTCCTACATTCCTGCAAACAGGAGTGTCTATGGGCCTGAAATTGGGGTCCATTAAGGTTCAGATTTCGGCCCTGTCAATTTTCTTCCAAAAAAGAACTAGCTTCAGTCCCTGAAGTTTAGACGTTTGTAAAAGGGGTACTGCATATACAGCCTCCTGTTGTGCCTCCAGTGGCAATTTGGGATCTCAATGTAGTTTGGGTTCCAAAAGTCACATTGGTTTGAACCACTTAAATCTGTGGAGTTAAAATATCTCACATGGAAAGTGGTCATGCTGTTGGCCCTGGCCTGGGCCAGGCGCGTGTCAGAATTGGCGGCTTTATCCTGTAAAAGCCCTTATCTGATTTTCCATTCGGACAGGGCGGAATTGAGGACTCGTCCTCAGTTTCTCCCTAAGGTGGTTCCAGCGTTTTCACCTGAACCAACCTATTGTGGTGCCTGCAGCTACTAGGGACTTGGAGGAATCCAAGTTGCTGGATGTTGTCAGGGCCCTGAAAATATGTTTCCAGGACGGCTGGAGTCAGGAAATCTGACTCGCTGTTTATCCTGTATGCACCCAACATGCTGGGTGCTCTTCCTTCTAAGCAGACTATTGCTCGTTGGATTTGTAGTACAATTCAGCTTGCACATTCTGTGGCAGGCCTGCCACAGCTAAAATCTGTAAAAGCCCGTTCCACAAGGAAAGTGGGCTCATCTTGGGCGGCTGCCCGAGGGGTCTCGGCTTTACAACTTTGCCGAGCAGCTACTTGGTCAGGGGCAAACACGTTTGCTAAATTCTACAAATTTGATACCCTGGCTGAGGAGGACCTGGAGTTCTCTCATTCGGTGCTGCAGAGTCATCCGCGCTCTCCCGCCCGTTTGGGAGCTTTGGTATAATCCCCATGGTCCTTACGGAGTCCCCAGCATCCACTTAGGACGTTAGAGAAAATAAGAATTTACTTACCGATAATTCTATTTCTCATAGTCCGTAGTGGATGCTGGGCGCCCATCCCAAGTGCGGATTGTCTGCAATACTTGTACATAGTTATTGTTACAAAAATCGGGTTATTGTTGGGAGCCATCTTTTCAGAGGCTCCTCTGTTATCATACTGTTAACTGGGTTCAGATCACAAGTTATACGGTGTGATTGGTGTGGCTGGTATGAGTCTTACCCGGGATTCAAAATCCTTCCTTATTGTGTACGCTCGTCCGGGCACAGTATCCTAACTGAGGCTTGGAGGAGGGTCATAGGGGGAGGAGCCAGTGCACACCAGTTAGTCCTAAAGCTTTCTTTAGATGTGCCCAGTCTCCTGCGGAGCCGCTGTTCCCCATGGTCCTTACGGAGTCCCCAGCATCCACTACGGACTATGAGAAATAGAATTATCGGTAAGTAAATTCTTATTTTTTCTCCCTGTACTGTTTAGACTCTGGAGTCAGAGGAAGAGGACTTGAATGCAGGACTACATGGGAACAGAATGCTTGAGAATACAAATGTTCGTCGTCCGTTTTTTCAGAAAGAAAAGACACAAGCAGAATACAGGAACAGACCAGAGAGGCCTGACCGCAACAGGTTGGTTTGTTAGAGCTTTGTCAAATTGTCAGATCTTTGTTCACGAAAATACTTTGTATTTCCTGAAATTGTTGACATGTAAGGTTTATAAATGTCATGTGTTCTGGTGCCTTTACACAAGTGTTCATAAAGTGATGCACTTCCACTGCCTCTATTGGTACCTAGCTGGCAGCATTGGATCTATTATTACTAGCTTTAATTTGTTTGACATTGAATAGGTAGTGCATTATTTAGTGTTCACTATTTTTGGTTAGTTCGTGTATGCTCATAGCTTGTAAATGTAAAATGTCATATGATCATGACATGCAACCTCTTGGATTTAGCACATTTTAGGTGGAATCTATGGGTTACCACGTGGGAAAAATGACAAATAATGAATCGGCTCCAAAAGTGAAACCCGGTGCTTTCACCGCATGGTTAACCTCGCGCCTAATTGCATATACCCCTATGTGTTGGATTGTGGGAGGAAACTGGAGCACACAGAGAAATCCTATTAAGAACGCCACACACTCTGGCAAAAACTGCCCCTTAATTTAATGGGACGTTGCAACCTAGTTAAGATGGCTAGTTTCCCCAAATTGCTCTATGTCCTTCAGATGGTTCCAATCGTGCTCTCAAAATCTGATTTATCCTCCCTTAACTCATCTATTTCTAAATTTATCTGGGCCGATAAACTACCCAGAATTAGTTTTTTTCAAGTTATCCCAGACGATACAGAATGGGGGAATGAATCTGCCAGACATGGAGCAATATAATAGAGCGTGTCTTCTCCGCTTTGCCATGGACTGGGTTAGAGGCACGTCAGTCTTTACCGACTCGTTGATTCCCAGCTTTGTGCCCCCTTATCCCTCAGCTTTCTCCTCCACGCAAATAGATCCGAATTGTTGCCCCCTCATCTTGACAATTTACTTTTAACCTCTACCATTGCGGCTTGGCGACCTATCTAGAAAGTCCCTAAAGCTACAACACACCTACTCTTTTTATTTCTCCCTCTGGTTGGGAACCTGCAATTTCAGAGAGGTCAGGCCTTCTCTCCTTTCATTGATTGGCATACAGCAGGGATTAGGCAGGTTGGTGATCTTATTGATTCTAAGAAAAAAATACTCTCCTTTGCTGAAGTGCTAACCAAATATAACATTAATCCCCACCACACATTTCAATTCTTTCAAGCCTGACACGATGTACAATCTGTCCTCTCTCATCTTCATCCATCAGATTTTATTAACTCTCTAGATACGCTCCTGCGTTCTGGGACATATTCCATTTCGACCATTTATGCCCGCATACGCACAGAACATATACCCACTACTGATCTCGCTCAAGTTCAGACATGGTCCTCTCAAATTCCCTCAATGTCCCCTGAGGCCGTAATGGACAGTTTCTATGCCTCATTGAAACTCATCCCGGCTAGTCTGTATCAGGAAATGTCTTCTAAAATTCTACATAGAGCCTATATCTCTCCAAAGCCGAGTTCCTTGATGGGCTTATCTGACTCGGCTGATTGTAAAAAGTGCTTTGCACCTTTAGCTGATCTTATGCATTGCTTTTGGCATTGCCCCTCCGTTCAAGCTTTCTGGGCTGAGGTGAGGGACTATGGTATCTTCGAGTTGGGTTTGCACTTTCAATGCACTGCCTCTTGGGCTCTCTTCGGCCATATCCTTGATCAACCCGATATTCCCTCACAAGACACGAAAATAGTGATGATTCTATCAGCGGTGGGCAGGAAGGCCATACTCCAGCAGTGGATCTCTGATACTCCCCCCACATTACCACTGGTGACCTCCTGGTTACTCTGTCTATTCACAATGGACTGGCTGGAAACGTCTCTCAATAAGGAAATACTTACCCCTGCGTTGTTTCAATGTTGGGGACGATTTATCCACAGACTGCCCAATATAACAACTTGCCATTCAACAGAGTTTTTCTTGCACCACATGGTATGTCCAACAGCTTACAGCTGGCAATCCTCCAATTCCTCTCTCTCCTACTACCGCCTGATCCTTCTCCCCTCATTTCTTCTATCTCTTCTCCCTCCCTCTCCTCCTTATTGCTCTAATCTCTGAAGCCCGCCTTAGCCTTCCGTGTCTCCCTCTTCTATCTCTTTTATCTGTTCTATCTCTTTTCTATGGTTCTCCGTCTACTATGTAATTCCTTCAGCTCTGATGATGTCTCCATGGATGGGTCGGTGGTCCCCTAGTCTAGCTAGGTATTCTTAGATTTTTCTTTCTTTTTATATATTCGTTTGTTTTTGGTTTGTGTTCCCCGACGGGATGAACACATTAGTATGTTACATTGTTGTTGTTTTTTTTTTGTTATCTTTGTATACTGGATTTACGTTTGATATCATTGTAAGAAGAGTTTTCGCTTGACTTATGTGAATCTATTGGTTATACAGGTTGAGTATCCCTTATCCAAAATGCTTGGGACCAGAGGTATTTTGGATATCGGATTTTTCCGTATTTTGGAATAATTGCATACCATAATGAGATATCATGGCAATGGGACCTAAATTTAAGCACAGAATGCATTTTTGTTTTATATGCACCTTATACACACAGCCTGAAGGTCATTTTAGCCAATATTTTTTATAACTTTGTGCATTAAACAAAGTGTGTCTACATTCACACAATTCATTTATGTTTCATATACACCTTATATACACAGTCTGAAGGTCATTTAATACAATATTTCTCTTTCATCCATCTGGGGGACGCTGCGCCATTACTTGTGGGTTAGAGGTGTGTGGTTGTGGAGTTTGGCACAGAACTATTAAAACCTGACTCCTCCCCCCTCTAACCCCTCCCATCTCCTTCCTGCCTAGCCAGCACCTCAGTTTTAGTTTTGTGCCTGTGGAGTACAGACACAGTTTTTATTTCTCCTAATTTTTATTTATTTTTTCTTTATTTTTCTATACCTAGTCCCTGTTTACAGGTGACAGGTATAAATGGAACAAGGATGCTGTCAGAAAGGGCCACCATACCTTGGTCACTGGGGCCTTTTGATTCACAAAAAAACGACAGATCAAAGAGGTACTGGACAGCCACAATCTGTCACTGGCAGTATTGGGCTGTCCCTAACGGTTTTTATTATTTATTAATATTTATTTATTTTACTGATTTTAGTATTATTTTTACTTTACCTCTCCCTCTCCCCCCCCCCCCCCCCCCCCCCCCCGGCGCAAAGCCCGCCAGCGGGAGCTGTGCCGGAGACCTGTACCCATACAGCCGCAGTACTGTCTGAAGGGCTGTGGGGACGGACGGGGATCCCGGAGAAGCCGCCGCAACAGTCGCTATACTTAGCAACGCGCGGCGGCCCGAACTTCCGGTTGGTCGCGTAAGGAGAGCAGGGACGGCTTCCCGCTCTGTTCTGCCCGCGCGCGCGTCACTTTGCCTGACGCCATCTACAGTGACAGGGGGACGCTGTGCTCGCTACCTGAACAGAACAACTTGGGGTGGCGGCACGCGAGAGCCGCAGACTTTCGGCTGCAGCGCGCCTACTGAAGCTGACAGGCGCTTCCTTGTTCAAGAATGGACGGACTCCCGCCCTCCACTACCACGCGCGCACTCCCGTCCAGGTATGCAGGGCTCCGGCCGCCATCTTCTCCAGAGGCAGTACGGGGGACACCGTGCAGCGCTCACAACAAATGCTGATCACCTAACAGCAAGTATATTTTGGGACACAGTATAAATTCACTGTAGATTTACATTGTGTCATGCTATACTTTTAGGGGAGGTAATTTTTGCAATATAAAATATGCATTGAACACAGTATGATTCATAGTATATTTACAATATACAACAGTATATGTCAAAGTATTGGACTACTCTACTGAGTTTATTGTTCATTTGTAGTGCATTTGCTGTTTCAAAAAAAGAAAATAAATTAATTAATTAATTACTTATGAAATCTACAAAGGGTAAGACCGCCTCGGTGGTTTATTTTTTCCTGCTCACTATGGGGATCATAGCTAGCAAAGGGAAGCCCGGACGCAGGTACTCTGTGTTTCATGCTCTGGGGCATCTGTGGCGGACCAGCAGGAAAGTTCCGCGGATCAGTCTATGCCTCTATGGCTACAGTGGAAGCTCTATGGGCTCGAAATATGGGCTCAATCTCTAAACAAATTTGTTAACTCTGCCGGCAGTTCTTATGCTACAAAACGGCCGCAGCCGTTGCCCGCTATAACTTTTCCGGAGGAGTAGTTGGAAACATTCCCACTGGAGGATGGGGAAGTAGACCCAGAGTGGGATAGTAGGATGAGGAGTTTTTCTACTAGCTCAGGTGTTAGATTCTGATATAAGCCATCCGTCAGACTCTTAATATTCAGAGTTCGGAGGTGGCGGGTTCTTCCTCTGCCTTTTTCAAAACAAAAAAAAAAAAAAAAAAAAAAAAAGACAAGTTACTGTCTTTCCCCTGTATTCACACTTTGCGGATATTTGAAAGAGCCCTGACTTAAGTCGGATTCTCCTGTCCCAGCCCCAAAATAAATTTTAATTTATATAAGGGGGATACAAGATGTTGAGAAACCCAAAAGGTAGACGCTCCTATTCACATTTAACAAAAGCTACGGTTATTCTTTTTGTACATGGGCAGTACTGCTGGTGTAATGCTTGGCATTGCTGCCTTAGAGCACTGAGGTCGTGGGTTCAATTCCCACCATGGCTCAAACTGTGAGGTTTGTACGTTTTAGTTAAAAGATCCTACAGATAGGAAGATTGAAACAATGATTAAATCTATGTTATCTTTATCAGGAATTTTCTACTCCCAATTATAGCTAGCATTTGGGTCCTCTTGGCCGCGGATGACTGGCTGGCATAGGTTGTATCTTGAATGCAGTCCCACGATCCATCGGAAGTCATTCAATTAGAAGAATGAGACCTTGTTAGAGTCTACTGCGCTACCATCCTGTATTTCTGCCTTGACCGTGACAGCAAGACGGTCTCTTTGATTTCGGGTTTGGGAATGCCGTTTCTGACTCTGAACAGAACTTGACGGCGATACCCTTTGAAGGTGAGTTCTTTTTGGGTCGGAATTACAGAAGATTATTCAGAGACTACAGGGGGCAAGAGCCCTTTTCTTCCATTTGCTCCTCAGAGACCGAAGACCACGAGGTTTCGGTCCTTTCGTACACAGGACAGAGGTAGTTTCCATCCCTTTCGTTCTTTCTCCAGGTTCCCACGAAGAGAGGCATTCAGAGGTAGAGGAACACAGGCGGCTCTTAGACCAGCCAGTAGACCTGCCGACATACCTACTGCATGACGGTTAACGATCTCTGGAGGGATCAATGACGGTTCGGGCTCGGTTACGGCAGTTCAAGGAAGTGTGGCTCCTGTCAAAACCAGATCTGTGGGTGACGGAGGTCATATCCAGAGATTATATGTTACATCTCGAGGAACCAGTCCCATATCGTGTGTTCGTCACTCCTCTCCAAAAACGCTCCCTCCAGACGTTGAGCTCTTCTTTATGCAACAGCCACTCTCTTACTAAATGGAGTGATTCTTCTAGTTCCCTCTCAGCAGAGAGGTCGGGATTTTACTCGGGTCTTTTTCTTGTGGACAAACAGTTTCGGCCAAAAGGGTTTGAATCCATATCTCTCAACCCAAAAGTTCAGAATGGAATCCATCCATTCGATTATCGCTACATGAAACCAGGGGAATATTTGGCTTCAGTGGACGTAGAGGACGTCTACCTGCATGTTCCTATTTGGACAGGTCGTCAATCTTGTCTGAGATACGCAGTCGGTCCTTGCCATTTTCAGTTTCTCTTCCCTTTGGTCTATCCACGGCTCCTCAGGTATTCACAAAGGTCATGGGCCGTGTGGTGACAATTCTGCATTGCCAGGGTGTCAGCATTACTCCGTATTTAGATGATCTTTTCATCAGGACTGTCAGAGTTAATCCTTCACCAGAACTTGCGTCTCACGATAGAGACTCTATAGTCATTCAGATGGATAATAACTTTTCCACAGTCGTCTTTACTTCCTTCCCAGAAAATGATATTTCTGGGATTCTTATTCGACGCCACCAACCAGAAAGCGTTTCTTCCTCACGGACAGGACCTCATCTCGAATTACAGCTAATCCGCTTGTCTGTAAAGACTCGTCGATCGCTTCGCTGGTGGCTTCACAGCCCAATTTGACCAAAAAGGGTACCGTTCACGATTTGCTCTTGGGGGATGGTCACCACAGACGCAAGCCTCAGAGGTTGAGGGGCGGTGTTTCAGACTCCTCACTTTCAGACGTTCTGAAACAGTCGAGTCTTAGTTACAGATCAACATCTTGGAGTTGAGGGCAGTCCGGTAGGCACTCCTTCGGATTCAAACCATGGTAAAGGGTAATCCAGTCCGGGTTCAGCCCGACAACGCCACGACAGTTACTTAAATAAAGGAACTCGAAACTGGACCGCCAGGAAGGCGGTCGCTCAGATTCTCACTTAGGCGAAACATTGGGTTCAGATTATATCCGTGATTCACATTCCAGGAGTCGAGACCTGGGAAGCGGTTTTCTTAAGCCGTCACACGGTGCATAAGGGAGAGAGGGGGCTTCACCAGGAGGTGTTTCTGACTCTAGTAGCCCGGTGGGGGATGCCCGATGTAGATCTGACGGCGTCTTGTCTCAACAATAAACCTCCTCTCTACGGGTCGCGTACTCAGGACCCTTAAGCAATTCTAATCAATGCACTGACGGCGCTGTGGCACTTTCAACTGGGATATGTGTTTCCACCATTTCCACTGATTCCACGTCGGCTTCAACGCGTTCAGAGAGAAGGTCTTCCAATCATTCTGGTGGACCCAGATGGGCCACGATGACAGTGGTACACTCTTCTGCACAATAGGGTCGTCGAGGAACCATCCCGACCCCCTCTGCTCTAGATCTTATGATTCAAGGACCATGTCACCACACAGGTTGGGTCGGCTGACTTTGACGGCTTGGTTCTTGAATCCAATATTTTAAGGGGAAAAAGGTTTTTCTCGTCCTGTTGAGTAAACGATGATTCTGGCTAGATAACCGGTGGCTTCTGGAATTTACATTGCTTGGTGTGAAAAGCGTGGTTTAACACCGGATGTGTTTAGAGTTTCCTCGTCTGTTATCCTGCATTCAGGAGGATCTCAATGAGGATCTCAGACTTCTTCACTAATGGGGTCAAGTTTCTACTTGGTCGACTCTTCTTCATAGGAGACTGGCTATCATTCCAGAAGTTCAGACGTTCCTTCAGGGAGTTCTTCGGATTCAGCCACCTTTTTTTTGTTCCTCCCTGGGACTTTAACTTAGTCCTTACGGTTTTTTTTTTAGAAACCTCCATTTCAACCTTTGGAATCGGTACAATTGCGGTATATAACGTTCAATGTCTTCCGATTGACAATTTCCTCCAAAAGATGAGCATCTAAATTGGCAGCTCTTTCTTGCAGACCACCCTTGTTGGATTTTCATGATGATCGGGTGGTTCTGCGAACAAAACCTTCCTTCCTTCCGAAGGTTGTGTCAGCGTTTCATCAAAATCAGGACATTGTCCTTCCAGCGTTTACTCCTCCTCCTTCCGGGGAGGATTCCTATTGGCTCTCTTAGATGTGCTTAGGGCCTTACGGATTTATTTATCTCGTACGAATTCTATCCGTCGTACGAATGCATTGTTGGTTTTTAATGGCTGCGTCCAAATGAGATTGGCCGGATTCCAAGTACACAGTGACTCGTTGGGTAACTACGACCATCACAGAGTCTTCTAATGTTTCAGTTCCTGACTCGATTCAAGCTCCTTCGACTCCAGCTATTGGAGCTTCTTGAGATGTTCGCGGGGCTGCGTCTATTGAGCAGTCGTGTAGGGCGGCGACCTGGTCGTCTGTGCATACGTTTTAAAAAGGTTTTACCGTTCTCACACTTTCGGTTTGGAGACTGCCCCTGTTGGGCGTCAAAATTGGCGGACGGCTATGCCGTCTATGTCTCCCTCCTCTCATTTGCTTGCTTTGGGAAATCCCACAAGTAATGGCGCAGCGTCCCCCAGATGGATGAAAGAGAAATAGGGATTTTTGTTTACTTACCGTAAAATCTCTTTCTCTGATTCCATCTGGGGGACGCTGCGATCCCTCCCATATGTTGTCTGGTTTAACCAGTTAATTGTTTTCGGTCTATCTCCTTTGGCTTGGCTAAACGTTAACTGAGGTGCTGGCTAGGCAGGAAGGAGATGGGAGGGGTTAGAGGGGGGAGGAGTCAGGTTTTAATAGTTCTGTGCCAAACTCCACAACCACACACCTCTAACCCACAAGTAATGGCGCAGCGTCCCCCAGATGGAATCAGAGAAAGAGATTTTACGGTAAGTAAACAAAAATCCCTATTTTTAATAACTGTGTGTATTAAACAAAGTTTGTGTACATTGAGCCATCAGAAAACAAAAGTTTCACTATCTCAGTCTCGCTCAAAAAAGTCCGTATTTCGGAATATTCCGTATTTCGGATATTTGGATATGGGATACTCAACCTGTAATAATTATGATGTTTTATGTTAGAAAATGGAAAATATGAGGTTCTCCTTCATGCCCCACCACTCATAAGATTAGTTGCTATATGACTCAATCAGTTTTGTATAATGGCGGGATCACATGTTTTCTCCTGCTTATACTTATTGTACTTTGTGAACCTCAATAAAATATTTATTGAAAAAAAAAAAAACGCCACCCAGATGGGCCTCTGTTACCAGTTGAGACAGCAATGCTAACTACTGCTTCATTGTGCTTCTCTTCCATCATTGGCTTGTGCCACGTGTGAATAATGCCTCACTAAAATGTAACCATATACAAAATATTAAATATTTGTAGCGCTGTAACTGACTCTATTACTATATTTTAGAAAGGAAAAAATAGAACTTTAAAAAAACTGACATGTTTTTGTCGAACCATTAATAAGCTGTATGGTTTAAAATATATTTACTGAAGTAAATTAGATCATTATTGGCCACATTTCTTTACGTTAATTAGTTTGATTTATTCTTCATTAATATTCCCATTTCTCCATTTCATTACACTTATAAGTAAGCTATAAAACTTCCAAAAATATTCAATTAACTTGGGTAGACTACAAATAGCTATTTATCTTGCGTCCTAGAGGATGCTGGGGTCCACATTAGTACCATGGGTATAGACTGGTCCACCAGGAGTCATTGGCACTTTAAGAGTTTCAGAGTGTGGGCTGGTTCCTCCCTCTATGCCCTGCCTACCAGACTCCGTTTAGAAAATGTGCCCGGAGGAGCCAGTCACAGCTAGGGGAGCTCTACAGAGCTTTCTTAGTAAAAGTTAATTTAGAGTTTTTGATTTTACAGGGAGGCTGCTGGCAACAGCCTCCCTGCATCGAGGGACTGAGGGGGGTGGGAGCAGTGTTCACCCTGCGGGGTCTGAGCCACTGTTTCCGCTGACTGGACACTGAGCTCCAGAGGGAATAGATTGCTCCCCGCTGCAGGGGAACGCTCACCCCGGCAGCATGCTGCCACCCCCTTGCAGAGCTGAAGAGTGGCGAGTGAGTCATCGACTCCCTGGCAAGCAGGGAGCTGATATGAAGATGGCGGCTACAGGGTAGGGAGCGCAGTACTGACTGCGCTCTGGGGGCTCAGAGGTACATGGTGCGGCGCTGTGAGGGGCGCCCTGAGCCGCCGCTATACTGACCATAAAGACTGTCGGGGTCCCAGGATCTCAACCAGCAGCAAAATCCTCAGGCCATTATAATCTTCAAGGAGCGGGAAGACAGCGCTATTAAGGGGGCGGAGCTTCTCAGAGCGGACCCAGCAGCGTTTCAGCGCCATTTTCCTGCCTGCAGCAGAAGAGCAGTCCCTCCAGAGCAACTCCAGCTATCTGTACGGTACCAGGGGGTTGTAGAAGGAGGGGGTTTCGGCTGTATCTGGACTGTCAACTTTTAAGGGACATAGTGCTGGTTAAGGGTCTCCCTATACCTGAATAGCACGGTGTGTGGGTTGGCTCCAATCTCTCTCTCTGCCATTCTTGGGGGTGGGGGGAAACTCTGTCTACCCTTTACCCTGTATGTGTGTGGGGTCTGCAGGCAACCATGTCCAGAGACTGTCTCATATGCTGCAGAGGATATATCTTCTCAGAAAGATCCCATTCCATGTAATCAGGATTGCACTGTTGTAGCGCAGATCCCGGCTAGGGAACCGGAGTGGTTAGCCTCTCTTAGGGGGGCTATTTCTCAGATTTCTGAAAGGGTTGCAAGGGCTGAGCATGCAACTCAGGCATTACAGTCCTCTATGGCAGTATGGTCTGATTCTGCTCCCTCGGGGCCCCCTGCGGTACATTCTCACAAAAGTGCTCTTGCCCAAATTATGCAAGATGACACGGATACCGATTCTGACAGAGCAGATGGGGATGTGTCGAGGGGGACGGCATCACTTGTTAAGAGGGTGCAGTTGATGATTGAGGACATGCGGGATGTGTTAAATATTTCTGACACACCTCCTGAGCAGGTTGAGGAGGCTTTTTTGCACAGACAGTAAGAGAAAACCCCTCTCACCTTCCCTGCTTCTAAGGAATTAAATGCTATTTTTGAAAAGGCCTGGGAAAACCCGGAGAAAAAAATGCAGATCCCTAAAAGGGTTCTGGTTGCTTTCCCTTTCCCGGAGGACAATAGGAAAAAAATGGGAGTCCCCGCCTATAGTTGATGCCTTTGTTTCCAGGCTATCAAAACAGGTGGTCTTGCCTGTCCCGGGATCTACCGCGTTGAAAGACCCGGCAGATCGCAAGGTGGATGCTATGCTCAAATCCATATACACGGCTTCAGGGGCGATACTGCGGCCTACTATTGCCTGTGCATGGATTTCAAAAGCAATAGCAAAGCGGTCAATCACTCTGCAGGAGGACTTGACCATGATGGATAAAGGTGACATTGATTTGTTTTTACGTAACATACAGGATTCTGCAGGGTTTCTGGTGGAATCCATGAAGGATCTGGGTTCCATGGCTGCGGGGATCTCCTCCATGTCCATCTCGGCTCGCAGGGGACTCTGACTGCGCCAATGGTCTGCGGACGCGGAATCCAGGAAAAGTGTGGAGAGCCTACCTTTTTGTGGTACCGAAGCCGGATGGTTCGGTCAGGCTAATTCTGAACTTGAAATCATTGAACCCTTATCTCGGGGACTTCAAATTCAAAATGGAGTTTGAGAGCGGTTATCTCAGGACTGACGGAGGGGGGAGTTCCTGGTGTCCCTGGACATCGAGGATGCGTACCTCCACATTCCCTTTTGGTCGCCGCATCTGGCTTATCTCAGGTTTGCACTGTTAGACGATCACTATCCGTTTCAGGCACTGTCATTCGGTCTCTCCACGGCACCGAGGCTCTTCACCAAGGTGATGGCAGAGATGATGGTTCTCCTCCGCAAGCAGGGGGTGAACTTAATTCCATATCTGGACGACCTGCTGATCAAGGCATCGTCCAGGGAGACGTTAAGATCCATTGTTCTCTCGACGCATCTGCTCAGGAAGCATGGTTGGATTCTGAACATTCCAAAGTCTTATCTGGAGCAGACAAGGAGGCTATATATCCTGGGGATGATCCTCGACACGGAGGTGCAGAGGGCGTTTCTACCGGTGGAGAAAGCGTTGGTGATACAAAAAATGGTCTGGGATGTCTTGAACAGATACCCGGGCAGGCTTCATCAGTGCATCCGCCTTCTGGGGAAGATGGTTGTGTCCTACGAGGCTCTGCAGTACGGAAGGTTTCATGCTCTGTCCTTTCAACTGGATCTCTTGGACCAGTGGTTGGGATCTCGCATAAATATGCACCAGAGGATAAGTCTGTCGCCGAAAGCAAGGATTTCGCTCCTCTGGTGGCTGCAGATGTTTCACCTTCTGGAGGGCCTGGCGGAAGGTTCGGAGTTCAGGACTGGATCCTTCTAACCACAGATGCAAGTCTAAGGTTGGGAGCAGTCACTCTAGGGGAAACCTTCCAAGGAAGGTGGTCAAGTCAGGAATCCCTTCTTCCAATAAACATCCTGGAGCTAAGAGATCGGGCTGTTCAGGTACAGTCGGACAACGTGACCACAGTGGCCTACATAAACCGACAAGGCGGGATGAAGAGCAGGGCTGTAATGTCAGAGGTGACAAGAATCCTCCTCTGCGCAGAAAGGCATGCTGTAGCGATGTCTGCAGTCTTCATTCCGGGAGTGGACAACTGGGAAGCAGACTTCCTTAGCAGACACGATCTCCATCCAGCAGAGTGGGGCCTCCACCTGGAGGTGTTCGTGGAGGTAACTTCGTGCTCGCAAACCAGCACCAGCTCGCATTTATTACCATATTTGGCACTCGTAATTTAAGTGGTATGCTCATTGCCACTATGATCCTATGGTTTTTCAGATCTCTAGACTTCTGGCTTTTCTACAGGCAGGTATTGCATGAGTCTCCACCTTTCGTCTCTTAATGTTCAGGTCTCTGCTCAGTCCGTCTGGTTCCAGAAGAGATTTGCTCCCTTACCAGATGTACATACCTTCCTGCAGGGGGTACTCCGGGTACAACCTCCTTTTGTTCATCCTGTGGCTCCTTGGGATTTGTCCTTTGGTTCTTCAGGCCTTGCAATGGTCTCCCTTTAGAAACAATTGACCTCAGATGGTTTACCGTGAATAATCTGTCTCCTGGCCATTGCCTCAGCCCGAAGAGTCTCTGACTTGGGAGCACTCTCCTGCCACTCCCCCTTCTTGGTATTTCATGAAAATCTGTCAGTCCTTCTGACCAAACAGGGATACCTACCTAAAGTGGTGTCTAAATTCTATATCAACTTAGCAGTTGTGGTACTGGCCTTTCATGGACCTGGCCTTTCACAGGAGGAAGCCTTGTTGGGCATTGTGCATACTTTAAAGATTTATGTGGACACTACTAGTTTCATTAGGAAAACAAACTCCTTATTCATCCACTATGGATTCCACAAGCGGGGCTGGCCATTCAATAAGCAAACGTTGGCACGCATGACCGTTTCACAGGCTTACACGTAGGCCGATTTTCCTTCTCCAAGTACAGTCTCTGCTCATTCTACTCGCTCTGTGGGTCCTTTGTGGGCGGCCTGCTGTGGCGCATCTGCAACTTGGTCTTCTGCCCACATGTTTCTTAGGTTCTTCTGCCTTTGATTCAGTTGCCTCTCAGGATGCAACCTTTGGCTGCAATGTCCTCTTTTCAGCTTAGGCGCGTTCCCTCCCTATTACAACTGCTTTGGGTGATCCCAAGGTTATCCCTGAGGACAAAAAAAAAAACAGAACTCGGCGCTAGGGCTGATTGGAACTAAACTGAACTTTCTGCCAATGCTTATACAACAATTAATAACACACTAATCATAAAGCAGCTGTTAAAAAGGGAATACTCAACCCTTAAAACAACAAAAGGCAGACTGACATCCAACAGCGCTAATAAAGAAGTGTGTACATTTTAATAAGACAATTAAAACTGAATGTACAGCTACCAAATGAATACACACATATAGAGTGATATAAGTATAACAATTCCAACTGTTGGTTATAGTAACTGATTAGTAATCATGCACAGATAGATGGGAACTTCATGCAGTTATGATCAGCTGAAATGGTAACTTTTTCAGTGCACTGAAGTAGATAAATTCCTTGTCCAATTTTTAGGTTAGAACGAAGTTAGTTTAAAAATAAACTTAAACAGGAATTGCAGTCAAGGATATTTAGAGCAGTGAAACACATCAGTATTTGATATCACCTAATACTTTTAGCCCGGCTCCCAAAATGGGCAAGATTGAAATCTCCCGGCTCCTGGTGCCTTCAGCACATTAATGGTGCCATATCTGGAGGGTCCAAACTGGGGCTTGCAAAGGGTGAAATAACCGTGTGAAGAGTGCAGGTACCGGACACCGTAGATGACGCCAGGAGGAGACTATGGACCCCGAAGAAGAAAATAAGAGTTATGGTAAAACTTACCTTTAACTCTTCGAGGTCCATGGCATCCACAGGGCACCCACCCTGACACACCTAGCTTCAATGGGTTACTCTTTTCGGTCACCAGTTTCCTACCGGTGAGAGGGTTTCCTGTATGTACTGTACCTTTCTACCTTCTCTCCTCTCCAGCTCTGGGTTTGGGTTTTTTACCTAACTGAAGTGCCTAAGGCTGGGGGCAGCGTATGAGGGGAGACTGACATTGCCATTTAATTATTGTGCCTCAGGCAGCCATTATTTCGCTTGCACCCTCCTAAGGTGGCGAGCAGAAATGTGTAAAAGGTCCGACTTTTTGCACATTTTTCTGCAGCGTGCCCAGTAATTTAAATAGGCGTAGCCGCTTTACGCAGCCAAACCCGGTACATTTGGGCATTACATGCGCAAGAAGTAATGGGTGCCCAGTTACTTTCATCCGATCAGCAAAAATCACCCTATCATTTTAGACGGCAGATCGGGTGCAAAAGGTTGAGCAAAAATAATTCCCCCTTTAAATGTACAAAAACAGATTAAGTGAAAATGAGGATTTGTTTAAAAAAAACTACAAAATTTTTTTCTCGATCCTCCATAGAGGACATTCTTTACACTTGGGTATAGGTGGGGAGCTGGAGTCTAGGCACCAAACGGTTTAGTTTCTTCTCCCAGCAGCCCTGTCTTTCTCCCCTATACCCTCCCCTGGCCTCAAGGTCCAGTTTTCGTTTGACTACTAGGAGTGGGCACTGTTTTACAGAGGTTGCTACTAAGCAGCCTCATTATGATTTCCTTTTTTATTTACTTTAGCAGGTGGTAGTAAGTCAGCGTCCTATAGGATGCCCTCACTACCGCTCTGACAATAACTAGCTCCGGCTGCAACAGCTCGGGCGACTTTCAGTGACCTCGACTGGGCTCCAGCAGGGGTGCCGCAGCAGGACACTTCAGAGACGGGTAAGTTGGTTCCCTGCTTGCTAGGAGCTACACACTGGGTGAATCAGATGTGGATGGTGTTGCTGCGTTTGTAGCAAAATACCGATTATCAGTACTGCACATGTGCATTAACGAGTCCTGCGATGACTGACGCAGCACAGCATCAAACTGTCAGTGATTGGCAGTCGGATGCAATTTGGGGGCTGCGACTGCCTGTTTCTCAAAGCAGAGGTGTATAGTTGCCGCCCTTTAAGGGGGAGGGAGAGAGACCAGGGTCTCTGACGGAGGTTTCTGTCCTCTTTGTAGCAGATGTGGCAGCTGGGTTACGTGATCCCATGGGTCACACAGTCGACCAATGGTGCTGGAAAAGATTTGATACGGTGTCCTAGGACACGGGATCAGTGATGCAGCAGGAGTGACGCCTCCTGTTGCATTACCATATTAGTGCTATTGCTGCTGCGTCTATGTAAGCAGCAGCGATAGCAACTCTGCCCATATAAGAATGAGGGCCACATTGCGGCTGTCACCGCTGTTGAGAGAAAGCACCGTCAGTGCTTGCAGTGGGTACCCAGGTTTTCCCCACTGAACCCCCACTAGACCACCAGGTCATCTACTAGGCAACGGTGCACCTTCTGTAAGTGGTGACCATTGCCCTGGGGTCCATGCCAGAATGGAGAGGTGGGCTTTCCCTGTTAGTCCCTCCCTCACCTTGTCATGTTCCTTCCAGGAGGCAGCCCACTTACATACTCCTCCTCTCCTCCCTCAATGAGAAGCTGTACAGCCATCTTAACCACATTGCCTGTCCCAGTAACTCAGTTGGTCAGGTTATACTTGCAGCTCCTTCCTCCCCTGTTGGGATCACTATCTGACCATTTAATTTGCATTGAATGTTCTGTGTGCATATAGTGTTAAGTGTATAGGAGTACTTTGGTTTTTTTTCTCAACACTGTTTTTCTAAAGTACTGTTTAACCTGTATTCTGCCTCTTAAGTTTTTTTTCTCTTCTCCTTCTTTCCATAGGGGACACCAGCTTTACGCTTGGTATAGGCTGGGTAGGATTCTGGGCACCTAACAGTTAACTTTTTTTTCCAGCAGTGCAGGCTTCTTCACTATACCCCGTCCCTAGTCACTGGCAGACCGTTTTAGTTTGGTGCCTGCAGTAGTGACCACTGTTTTAGGGTACTGCTTTTAAGCAGCCTCCTTCTGTTATTTCTTTCTTAAACTTTTTTATTTCTTTTTACAGAGTGGACAGCGATAGGCGTCCTACAGCAATCAGAAGAGATTTATCGGTAAGTACTAGAATCCTGTTTTTCAAGATTTTTGTGCATTAAACAAAGTTTGTATACATTAACCCATCAGAAAGCAATGATTGACCTAATTCCGAGTTGTACGATACAGCATGCCGATGTTTTAGCAATTGAGCGATTATCTGCAGACTACGCATGCTCTGTGATCGCACATGCGCAAGGGCACTTATACAAATGCGTATGCAATGAGGAATCGGTAGCAAAGTGATTGACAGGAAGCAACCTTTTAGGGGTTGTAACATGGTGTTAGTGGGGAGTGTTTGTAAAAATGCAGCCGTGTCTGACGTCAGCTGTGAGCTCCTGTGTGCAAAAAAAAACATGGCGCATGCGTGACTACTGCTGCGTCTTGTCTGAGCAGCCATAGACTTGAGCAGTAGATGTTTAGCGTTCTTGCGTATATTCTGCATATACGTAAGCAAATTGTGAATGAGTTGCGTTCACTCCGGTGGGAGTCTGTTTTCACTAGTGGGTGGCAGCTTCACTTGCTGATATTAGCACTTGCGTAGCGTAGAAAATCACAATTTCAATTGCAATAGTGTGCAACTCTGAATTAGGCCCGATGTCACTAGAAATTTTTACTCATACAAATGTTTGTCATCAATTTTTTCAGAATGAAAATACACAAGCCGAATACAGGAACAGGCAAGAGAGGCCTGACCGCAACAGGTTGGTTTGTTAGAGCTTTGTCAAATTGTTAGAACTTTGTTCACTAAAATACTAGTATTTTGTGTTGTGGTGCCTTTACGTAAGTGTTCATAAAGTGATGCACTTCCACTGCCTTTATTGGTAACTAGCTGGCAGCATTGGGTCTATTACTAGCTTTTAACCGATTTGTTTGACATTGAATAGGTTGTGTATTATTTAGTGTTCACTATTTTTGGTAAGTGAATTTAAAATATCTTTACTGTATGATCATGACTTGCATCCTCTTGGATTTAGCACATGGCAAAACCCATAGATTGCACATTTCTTTTTCATCCACTAGGGGTCACTGGAGTACTCTTGGGGATATGGACGGCTTAGCAGAAACAAAGGCACTGAATATTTAAATTTAGAACTCTCCACCCCTCCATATCCCCGAGTACCTCAGTGTAGTACCTCAGTGTTTTTTCTGTGCTCACAGCACTAACAAGGCTTGTGTGGAGTTCCCACACTTTGTGGAAGATTTTATTAATTTTTAATTTTACTTTTTTCACTTAGCACATCCCTTCCCAGTTTCTCGAAAAACATGGGTCCGGGATAGTGCCGCTGCACGGACAGCACATGGCGTGTCGGTCCTCACAAAGAGCACCCTCACAGCCACAGGCAGCCCACTGTCTCCTGCAACAGCTGGACGGAGCTTACAGATAGAAGCCCCGTCGCAGCCATGACCTGAAGAGCTGGACGGAGCTTACAAATAGAAGCCCCGTCGCAGCCATGACCGGAAGAGCTCGGAGCTTACAGTTAGAAGCCCGTCGCAGGCCTCCCTACAACAAGGTATGCTGGGGAAACGGGGCAGTCAGCGCAGGCTGCCGCCCCGCTGTGTGGGGTCAGTGTTGTAATGCCGCCGCTCATACAGCCGCCCGCCCCAGCCGCTCCGTCCAGCCGCCCCAGCACCGTCCGGCCGCCCCAGACGCTCCGTCAGTGCTGTATTGGTGCCAGCGCTGAGAGGGGGAGAACCGCCGCAGCTCGGCTAGCGACGCCGGAAGCCGCTACGCGCCGCTCCGGCCAGCCGACCTCCGCTGCTCGGCAAGTAGTGTCCCTCGCCTCCCTGCAAAGACTTCCCGGCGCTCCCCGCTGAGACACAGCGCTACAGGGAGTACAGGGGGAAGGGGGGGGGGGGGGATCTGGCTGATTACAGCGCGGCTACAAGGGAATGTAAAGGGCTGCCATACCTATATAAACAGCAGGCAGAGTTAATGTATAATAGGCTATTGAGCCTATATTAATACTGGAGGCATGTATTGTAAACTGCCTGTGATTTTCACTGTGTAATAGACTATTGAGCCTATATTAACACTAGAGCATGTATTGTGGCCTGCCTGTGATTATCACCGTATAATAGGCTATTGAGCCTATATTAACACTGTAGCAATTGTAACCTGTCCTGTGATATCAGTGTAAGCATGGCATGGGGGCCATTTTAACCATGCTTCCTGCTTCTTCCAGTTTGTATTTCCAGAACATTCCTGCCCTACATCTCTACTCCACCGGAGGCGCAGGGGTGTTAGTGGGAATTTTGGTTCAGGTTTCACATAGGCTGGCCATGTGAACTGCATTTCGGCCATAAATAGATAGATATATATTACACACCTTAAGTAATAATTTTACTGAGTCGTGCAAGTGTTTGTCCTTTGGCTATTGTGTTGTCTGTCTGCATAAGGAGTAAGGCTCCAGCACAGACTAAAAATACTTTTAAACAATGTCTGGACATAAATCTACCACATGTTCAGTATGTTTTGTAGGTTTCCACTCCGGAAGCCGGTTCATTCCCAGATCCTATGTTAAGCATTGGCAATTCAAATTGACTCCGCTCGACAGGAGTGGTAAGATCGGAGTCTCGGAAGTGACTCCGCCAGCTTGAACGGAGGAGTCTCAGCCTTTCCAAAGGTCCAACTTCACTTTGGATACCAGGGGGTTAATTTAACTGGTCTTATAATTTAAAAATTTTCTTCTATGTTGCAGTCTGACAATTCTATGTCAAACCTCACAGCGCTAAATACGAGTGAGGAGGGCACATTAGACAGTCAGATAGTGCGGGTTTTGACAACCATACATTGCTAATGACCAGTGAGTCAGTCTCTGAAATTTACAGAGACTAAGGAGCCTCTAACATCTAATCCGTCGTATTTACTAAACGACAGATCTTCAATGGGTTTCTTATTTAGGATATCTTACTAAGATTTAAGGCTATTTACCCGTTTCCACACAGTGACATCTAAATTGGAGAATCCGCCATTGGTGAATTCGTCTGTGTCAAACCTTATAAAGACCCAAGATACATTTGGGTCACTAGGGCGCTCTGTGTATGGAAACAATGAGGATCACGTTATACTTATCGTTAATAAGAAGCTACTGAGTATCTCTGTACAGCGTCTGCTGCCGCCTGTTACCTCGCTTCTCGTTTTTCATCGTCGCTAGTTTCAGCACGACAAGGCCAGAAGTTGTTTGGTCCTAAATTTGACAAATGCATATTTCAGGGAAAAGTCTAGCCATTGCCTCCTCCGGTATCAAGACGGAAATACTCTGGTCCGGCGTTTAAAGCCTTTAGACTTCAGTCTTTTCAAGGCTGTTGTACAAAAACAGTCACGCCTTGTAACGCCAGGGCGCTAAAGTCACAACAAGCCAGTGGCTTGACGGGCTCTCAGCCCATCTCGAATTTTCAATTGTGGTAGCGCCTTTACACGTTACATTTGCCGGGTTTCCAGCCATCCACTCATGGATGTATCCGCTATTTAGGGTTAAAAGACAGGACTGCCTCTGTCGGACGAAATAAGGCGTTTTGGCAGGTTGCCATTCAGTCTCTGCTGGTTTCAGCAGTTTTTAATTCCAGGCCTGGTACACCAACAAAGTCAGGGTTATTATTCCCGTCTGTTTGTGGTACCGAAGCCGGAGGGCTCCGTCGCAGTCTCAATCAGCAAGTCACTTACTACAGATTGAAAATGGATTTTCTGCGGTTAGTATTTGCATATTTGGAGCCACAAGATTGCATGATTGCGCTTGATCTCCAGGATGCGTACTTACACATTCCGGTTTGGTCACCTCATCGCAGGTTCTTGCGTTTTGCAATACGCCACAACCATTAACCGTTTCAGGTTCTACCGTTTGGCCTCTTGTCAGCGCCTCGGGTATTCACCAAAGTGATGTTTGTGATGATGGCTCATCTCAGATCTCTGGCAGTGACCATCGTTCCATACTTAGACGATCTGCTCATAAGAGCTCTGTCTCAACAGATGCTCCTCCGACTTGCGCTGCTAACGTACACCACGGTTGCAGTGTCAAGTTCAAAAACAATCGCATCTAATTCCGTCTCAACGACTTAAATTCCTAGGTATGTTTCCAGATACGGTAAATCAAAGAATTTACCTACTACACCAGAAAGAACAGATTATACGCCATCTGGTACAATTAGTGCTCAAGCCACGCACACTATCGGTACATTTGTGTATTCGCCTATTAGGAACAATGATGGGCTTTCGAAGCGCTTCAGTTCGGAGGTTTTCACTCGCGTCCATTTCAACAGCAGTAGTTGCCCTCACATAGGCAGATTTCCCACAGGGAAGCGAGGGTGTCTCTACTCTGGGCGAGAGTCTCAGAGGTTGGGGAGTTGTAGTTTAAAATGGTCAGCGACAGGGTTTCTAAACGGATCACGACAGATTGCTGTCTATAAATGTCCTGGAACTCCGTGCAATTTACATTGCACTACATGCTTCGCTCTCAGACTGTCCAAGTGCAGTCAGACAACGCAACGGCAGTCGCATACACAACAACCAGGGAGGAACGAGAAGCCTCATGGCAATGCGGGAAGTAGCTCGAATTCTCAATTGCCCAGAATACCACAAGGTGATATTGTCGACTGGGTTCATTCCGGGAGTGGACAACTGCTAGACAGATGATCTCAGCCGTCGGGATTTTCATCCAGGAGACTGGGCATTAAATCCAGAGGTGTTTCACATGTTGGTCCACAGGTGGGGTTACCCTCAGGTGGACATGATGCCATCTCGCCACAATTACAAACGCCCAGTATGTGTCCAGAACGACAGATCCCAAGGGCAGTGGCGGTGGATGCTCTCAAAATCGCGTGGCCGTACAGCCTCGTGTATCTGTTTCCACCGTTTTCCGCTGCTCTCTCCGTTGCTAAAACGGATCATAAGAGAGTCCGTCAGTCATACTAGTGATATCTCATGGGTCTCGGAGAGTTTGGTTCTCGAATCTCCGAGGACTACTCGCAGACTATCCTTGGCCGCTCATACTACGTCCAACCCGTTACAACAGGGGCCGTTCTTTTACCCCTATTTAGCGCGGCTGCGGTTGACAGGGTGGTTGTTGAGACCGCCCTCTTAAGAAGAGAGGGCATTACAGTATCTGTTATACCAACCATGTTACGAGCTAGGAAGCCGGTTACGGCAGCTCATTATTACAGAATTTGGCGTGCCTATATAGGTTGGTGTGAAGCTCGGAAGTTTCCGACATCATCTTTCAAGTTACCCGTATTCTGTTATTTTTACAGACTGGGTTGGATGGAGGACTGCGTTTATCTACACTGAAGGTGCAGGTATCTGTGTTGTCAATTTATTTTCAAAGACGATTGGCTCTATTGCCGTCGGTACACACCTTTCTGCAGGGTGTCCTCAGAGTACAGCCTCCATTTATCCCACCTACAGCGCCATGGGACTTGAATCTGGGTTCAGATGTCTTACAGTCTTCATATTTTGAACCCTTACAGCAAGTGGATATTAAGTTTCTCACTTGGAAAACGTTTTTCAAATTTGGGTGCCTTGTCATGCAAGTATTTGGTGTTTCCTGATGACAGAGCAGAACTTCGGACGAATCCCGATTTCTTACCAAAGCTCGTGTCATTTTTTTCACATCAATCAACCAATAGTGGTTCCTGTGTTGACAGCACATTCTAGAATTCTGAATGTTCCGAAAGTCTACGGTTCGTAATGCGGATACGTTGTTTGTTCTCTATGATGCTGCCAAGTGGGGTGGGTCAGCTTCTCAGCAGACCTTATCCAGATGGATAAAACTGACTATACGTCAGGCTTATCTTAAGGCTAGGTTACAGTCTCCTACATCAGTAATAGCTCATCCCACAGGTTCTGTGGGAACGTCATGGCCAGCTGGTCGTGGAGCTTCTACGACGCAGCTTGACCGTGCGGCTACATGGTCTTCAGTGCATACGTTTGTGCGCTTTTACAAGTTTGATACGTTTGCGGCATCAGCATCTAGCTTTGGCCGCCTAGTGTTACAGGTGTCAAACAGCTCTCCCGCCCACGGGGGAAGCTTTGGTACGTCCCAAGAGTACTCCAGTGACCCCTAGTGGATGAAAAAGAAAATAGGATTTCTTTATCATCCACTAGGGGTCACTGGAGTACTCTTGGGATATGGACGGGCGTAGCCGAACAAAGGCACTGAATATTCAAATTTAGGACTCTCCCCCCCCCTCCATATCCCCAAGTACCTCAGTGTACTTTGCCAGTGTTTTTTCGGTGCTCACAGATGAACATCGGCTTGTGGCAATGGCCACTTTTCAGATTTTTATTTTTATTTTTAATTTTTACACTTCCCGTCTCAGTTTATGGAAAAACATGGGTCCGGGATGGTGCCGCTGCAAGGCAGCGGATGGCGTGTCGGTCCTCACAAAGAGCACCCTCACAGCCACAGGCGCTATAGGCAAGCGCATGGCGTGTCGGTCCTCACAAAGAGCACCCTCACAGCCACAGGCAGCCACTGTCTCCTGCAAACTGAACGGAGCTTACAGAAAGAAGCTCCGTCACAGCCAGGATAAGACAAAGAGCTGGAAGGATCTACAGCTGCAAGGAGCTTACAGAAGCTCCGTCACAGCCAAGATGAGGCTGAAACGGAGCTTGCAGAGAGAAGAGAAGGCGGCACAAGGTATGAGTGTCAGGGCGGTCAGCTCACGCTGCCGCCCTGCTGTGTGTGAGTGTTATACTGTAGAAATGCCATAGCCGCTGAGCATGTGAGTGTTATACTGTAGAAAGAGCACGCCGCTGAAGGTCTTGCTGAACGATGCGCAGAGCGGCCGCACGTCACTCAGACGTTGGCCGCTCTCACTGCGCTGATGGCCCGGTACGAGAATCTCCGTGCGCTGTACTAAGCAGAGCGGCCGCACGTCACTCAGACGCCGGCCGCTCTCACTGCTCGGAGGGCACGGCACCGCTACACGCCACCGACATTCTCCTGGGCTGAACTAAGCAGAGCGGCCGCACGTCACTCAGACGCCGGCCGCTCTCACTGCTCTGATGCGGCACCGTTACACACCGCCGACATTCTCCGGGCGCTCAACTAAGCAGAGCGGCCGCACGTCACTCAGACGCCGGCCGCTCTCACTGCTCTGATGGCCCGGCACCGCTACACGCCGCCGAGACGCTCCTCTACTAAAGAGAGCGGCCGCACGTCACTAAAGGACGCAGGCCACTCTTCCAGAGAGACACCGCAGACACAGGGAGACTGTGTACTGCTGTAGGAAGCAGCTGCCGGACGGCTCCCCGGCGCTAGATTCAGGCTCTCCTGCTCTCCCTGCTCCCGATCTCCGTACGCTGCAGGTAAGGGATGCAGGGGGGGGGGGGGGGGAATAATACCCATAGCAGCAGCAAAGGCTGCAGGGGTTCAAAATACACAAGCAGCGCAGCACGTTAAACTGTGATTATATGTGTAAACACTTTGTATATATATATAATATATATATGAGGCTTTGGCTGGCAATAGGTTATCAGTGGCATAACCTATTGCACGTTTAACCATGTTTTCTGTTATTTTTGGTTACAGTTGCAAGATAAATACACTGCAGGCAGTGCTCATATTATTTGAATAAATGCATATATTTTACTGTATCCTACACCTGGGCAAAGTAACTGTATAATAGGCTATTAAGCCTATATTAAAACTGCAGCAGGTAACCTGTACTGTGATTTTCTGGGAAAGCATGGCATGACGGCCATTTTAATCATTGCTGGTTTTCCAGTTATAATTCCAGACCATACACCTCTACTCCACAAGGAGGCGCAGGGGTGTTAGTGGGAATTTTTTAGTTCAAGATAATTCTAGAACATTCCTGCCCTACATCTTTAAGCCACCAGAAGGCGCAGGGGTGTTAGTAGGAATTTGGTTCGGGTTTCATGCCCATGTGAACTGCTTTTCACATAAAGACTTTAGTTTCCTAATAAATATGCTGTTCAGCAATAACATATATATATATAGATATATATGCCATATAATAATGTTATTAAGTCGTGCAAGTGTCTGTCTGTTGCCTATTATGATGTCTGTCTACATAGCGAATAAGGCTCTAGTGCAGACTAAAAATGTTAACATTGGCAATTCAAATTAAAACAGCGGTAATCGGAGTCTCAGAATAACTCCGCCAGCGCTAACAAAAGACAATCTTTCCAAAGTGACAATTTTCCTTTGGGTACCAGAGTGTTTATTTCACTAGTCTTATAATTTAATGCACGATTCTATGTCAAATCTCACACCGATAACTACAAGTGAGAAGGGTACATTAGTCCAGTATTCAGATAGTGCGGGGTTTTGGACAACCATACATAATCGTTTCCAAAAGGACGCGATCCGCCATTGGTATATGCGTTTCTGTCAAACATTATAAAAACCACAGATACATTTGGGTCACTAGAATCTATGTATGAAACCATGCCGATCACGGTTAAAAGAAGCTGCAGAGTATATCTGTAAAGCTTTTGCTAACGCCGGTTATTTTCAATGTCGCTAGTTAAGCGTGACAAGGCCAGAGCTTGTTTGCTCCTAAATTGGATATATGTGTAACGACATTTTATCCCTTTACGATATTCTGCCATTAGCGCATACAATATACTTGTAACGGCGTTTTATTCCTTTATAAAAATCACTCACGCCTTGTAACGACAGGACGTTACAGTCAGCAAGCCAGTGGTTTGATGACCTCTTTTACAATTGTGGAAGTGCGTCTTTTCAGGTTACATTTGCGAGGTTTCATGACTTCAACTCATATATGTCTCAGCTATTTACAGCTTAGAGTACAAAACTGCTTCTGGCGAACGGTTTGGCAGGTTGTCATTTAGTCTTTGCTGGTTTATAAACCAGGCAATAGTACGCCAACAGAGTCAAAATTACTTATTCCCGTCTGTTTGAGCAAAATCAAACAGCTCCGTTGCAATATCAATCAGCAAGTCATTTACTACAGTTAGAAAATGGATTTTCTGCAGTTAGTTTTTGCTTATTGCAGCCACAAAATTGTATAATTGCATTTGATCTTCACAATGCGTATTTACCCAGTCCGGTTTCTTCATCACAGGTTCTAGCGTTTGCAAATCGCCACAACCATTAACCATTTCATTTATACCGTTGCTTATCGCTTCCGGTATTTACCAAAGTGATGTTGGAATAATCGCTCATCTCACATAAGAACTATGTATCAACAAAGTTCCTCTATCTTGCGCTACTAAGGTATACTGCGGTAGCAGATTAAGTTCGAAAACAATCACATCTAAGTCGGTCTAAACGATGTCAATTCCTAGGTAAGATTATAAATAAGGTAAATCAAAGACTTTTACCTACTACACCAGCAAGAACAAAGGTACACGCACAGCGGTACATTGGTGTATTCACTTATTAAGAATAAAGATGTGTTTTCAATGCAAAGGTTCTAAAACACGACAGATTGCTGTCAATAAATGTCCTAGAACTCTGTGCATTTTACAATGCAATAGATAAATGTCCTAGAACTCTGTGCATTTTACAATGCAATAAATGATTCGTTTTCAGTCTGACCAGGGATAGACTCTGGGTTCTCTTCAGAACGAATAAATCTTTCGCTTTTTACTAAAGATTTCTGTGGACAGGAACAACCGTGAGTTTCATGTAATTTTGTTTTTTCATGCCTGGCTCACGCTGCCCTTAAGCAGTCAAACAAAGCAACGGCAGTTGCATACACAACAACCAGTGAAAACCAAGAAGCCGCATGGCAATGCGGCAGGTAACTCAAATCTTCAATGGCTCAGAACGCCATTATGTGAAAATGTCAAGACATCAATCCGTGAGTGGACATTTGTTAGACAAAAGATCTCACCCGTCAGGGTTTGGATCTTGAAAACTGGACATTAAATCCAGAGGTGTTTCATATGTGAGTCCACAGAAGGCGGTTACCCCAAGTATACATAATGGCATCTCGCCACAATTACAAAAGCTCAGTATGTGTACATCACATTCATGGGGTCATTCAGCATCGTGTATCTGGCTCCACCATTTTCCGCTTCTCTCTTCGTTGCCAAAACGGATCAGAAGACAGTTCGTCACAGTCATACTGGTGGTATCTCATGGGTTTCGGAGAAGTTTGCTTCTCGAATTTTCAAGTAATACTTGCACACGATCTTGGCCCGCTCATAATACGGCCAACCTGTTACATCACGGAACGTTCTTTTACCCATAGTTACCTATGTACCTATTATCTATGTACCGCAGCTGCGGTTGACGGGGTGAGAGTTCAGACCGCTCTCTTAAAAAATAGAGAATTACAGTATCGGTTATACCAACCATGTTACGAAATAGTAAGCCGCTTAAGGCAGCTCATAATTAAAAAAAAAAAAAAAAAATTTCGTGTGCTTACATAGGTTATAAACCTCGGAAGTTTCCAACATCATACTTCAAGTACCCGTATTCTGTTAAACGGGATGGGATGGAAAACTGCGTTCATCTGCACTAAGAGTGCAGGTATCTGTGTGGTAAACTTATTTTCAAAGCGTTTGCCTCTATTTACGTCTGTAAACATCTTTCTACAAGGTGTCACCAAAGTTCAGACTCTATTTATCCCACCTACAGCGCCAGGCGATTTAAGGTTGGGTTCAGATTTCTTAGTTTTCATATTTTGGAATCCTTTCAACAAATGGGAATTAAGTTTCATATTTTTGAACCCTTACAACAAATGGGTATTAAGTTCTCACTTTGGAAAACATTTTTCTTCTAGCCTTGGCTTCGCCAAGGGTGCTTCGGCAAGGATTTTGTTTTCATATTTGGGTGCCTTGTATTCCAAGCCACCGTATTTGAGTTTTCTCATTACAAAGCAGATCTTCCGACGAAATCCGCTTTCGTATTCTTCACATCAATATACCAATAGTGGTTCCTGTGGGGACAGCACATTCTAAAATTCTGAATGTGGTACACGCGTTACGCGTTTATATATGTAGTACGTGATATGAATACGTTGTTTGTTCTATATGATACTGCAAACTGGGGTTAGCCAGTTTCTCAGCAGATTTTATCCGGTTGGATAATAATGACTACAAGTCAGGCTTACTTTAAGGCTAAGTTACAATCGCCTACGTCAGTAATAGCATCCCACAGGTTCTGTGGGAATGTCGCACCCAGCGGGTCGTGGAGCGTCTACGACGCGGCTACATAGCCTTTAGTGCACCACGTTTGTGCACGTTTACACGTTATGAATGGTGGCGCCATCAGCATTTAGCTTTGGCTGCCTACTGTTACAAGTATCAAACAGCTCTCCCGCCCACGAGGGAAGCTTTGGTACGTCCCAAGAGTACTCCAGTGACCCCTAGTGGATGATAAAGAAAATAGGATTTTGGTACTTACCAGGTAAATCCTTTTCTTTGAATCCATAGGGGGCACTGGACGCCCACCCAGAGCAGTTTTACCTGGGTTGTTGTAAGCTCAAGGGAGCTTAGTGAACAAATTTAACTTGGATGGTATTAAGCTCGAAGGAGCTTAGGGTAACACATTTTCACCAATTGGCTCAAATTATAAAGTTCTATCGGTTAAGGTGTCAACTGTTTAGTTGACAATAAGGTTACGGATCAACTTTGTGGTTGTCCGTTATGTTATAGGGATTCTCCATTGTCAACCTCTCTATATCCTGTTCGCTCAGTAAAAAACACTGGCAAAGTACACTGAGGTACTTGGGGATATGGAGGGGGAGGAGAGTCCTAAATTTGAATATTCAGTGCCTTTGTTCGGCTACGCCCGTCCATATCCCAAGAGTACTCCAGTGCCCCCTATGGATTCAAAGAAAAGGATTTACCTGGTAAGTACCAAAATCCTATTTTTGGTACTTACCAGGTAAATCCTTTTCTTTGAATCCATAGGGGGCACTGGACGCCCACCCAGAGCAGTTTTACCTGGGTTGTATTAAGCTCAGGGGATCTTATGGTAACACATTTTCACCGACTGGTTCAAATTATAAGGTTCTATCGGTTATGGTGTCAACTGTTTCGTTGTCAGTAACGTTATGTGTCAACTTTGTTGTTGTCCGTTAAGTTATAGGAATTCTCCATTGTCAACCTCTCTATAGTTCCTGTTCGGCTCAGTAAAAAACACTGAGGTACTACACTGAGGTACTTGGGGATATGGAGGGGTGGAGAGTTCTAAATTTAAATATTCAGTGCCTTTGTTTCTGCTAAGCCGTCCATATCCCCAAGAGTACTCCAGTGCCCCCTATGGATTCAAAGAAAAGGATTTACCTGGTAAATACCAAAATCCTATTTTTTTGTGAAATCTGTTAGTTACCAACCATGTGGCCAATATGACAAATAAATGAATAGCTCCAAACGTGAAACCCAGAGCTTTTCCCTGCGGAGGGTAACCCCCACACCTAATTGCATATGCCCATATGTCTTGGATTGTGGGAGGAAACCTGAGGTACCCGGAGAAATCATACTAAGAACATTAAATGTTTTTTTTTTTTTTTTCTCCTTCAGGGTCCACAGGATTTACATTGGGTTGTAGGTGGCGTCTGAGTATTGGGCACCAAACTTTTAAAACTTTTGGTCTCCCAGCATGCATCGGTCCAGCCTCCCTATAACACCGCCTCCTGTCCCAGGGAATTCAGTTTTATGTTTGGTGCAGCAGAAGCTGGACCACTGTAGAAACTGTGTGGCTATTTTAAAACTTTTTTTTTTATTATTTTATATAGTTTTTCTTTCTAGAGCGGCTTTACTATGAGTCTTAAAAGTATAATGTAAGAGCCGCTCCAACAACTTCCTGCCAGGGTCGCAATAAGTTACCCTCATGTAGAAGCTGGTGTTTTGGCAGGCGCCAGCTGGACGTACTAGCAGGTCCACGCTGGTGATCTCGGGCTGCGGCCGGAGCACTGGGAAGAAGGTAAGGCATCTTTATCCGGTTAGCGGTTTAAGACCCATGTAATGCAGCCTTACTGTCTCAGGTTGGGAGACTACTGGACAGTCGCTGACTTGGTCGTCCACCTCAGGTGCACCAGCGCTAGACCTCAGGGGACATAGGCTCTGGGGATTAATGAGGCTGTGAACCTTGGCGTGGATGTCAGCAGTGGCGAGTAAGGCGCTCCCCTGGTCACCCCTCCCCCCAGTTCATGGCCAGGTTCCTCCGCGTTTCCCCCCCATGGACTGCATTTACCTGCTTCCGTCTGAGAAGCAATGAGCCTAAGTACACGTGGTGCGTTGTAGTAGCTATGAGGCTGTGTTCACTGGTGTCTGTTACTGAAATAAGGAAGCTGGGTTCTAGTCTCCCTGTATCTCGCTCCCCGGAGGCAGGTGATACAGCCCTGATTTCCTACCTCTGTGGTATTGCTTAGTTGAATAAGTGCCTAATGCAAATGAGCAACTGTACATATATTGCTGTATTATTCGCTATGTGTCTAGATACGCTAGTCTCCCTATATCCCGCTCCCTGGAGCTAGGTAATAAAGGTTTTAAAGTCAGACAGCAGCACTAGCAGTTGCACACAATGCATGAAAATACGTTTTCAAAATGGGCACATCAACTACACAATACCCTAAGGTAGGAAAATACTGTTTTTCTGTCAGTCTTTTTCTTGTTTCAATACCCTCAATGCTGATGCAAGCATTGTAGGTTCTGATTGTTCTTCACTTTAAATATACAAAAGTGAAGGCTGTCACATTGCTGCATATTTTTACACTGTTGTGTGAATGTTGGTATGTCCTCATGAGGCAAGGGTAACTATGCAGCACCTGCATCTACATTAATATCATGTTTGTCCTGTAAAGTGAGGTTAACCCCTCAGGACATGGTGCAGGATGGGTTGTGTGCAAACGGTTATAGGTTCATGAAAAACTTCAAGCTTGTTGACCCAACCAGCCATAGGCCAGGATCCTGCACAAGAACCCCCTTGGGCATCTTTTGCACAGGTTTTATCAAATATAGCGGCTTGCTTGGCGGTTCCGGCTATGTCTCCAGGTATGGACTACCCACAAAACCCTTTTGCATTTATGCAACAACCCCCATGGTTGAATGTGCCAAGATTTGGTTCAGACCTCGGCTGCATTTCAGCAGTTGTTACAGGCACAGGCCCACGGTTTTGAAAACGGATAGACATGGGGCGCCACCCTCTCTACAGTATTCAGAATCCAAGGATACTGCAGATGATGAAGCTGAATCCTCTATATCTCTGAGTGTACCTCAAGAGAAGAGGAGAATCGTACCTCCGTAACACAAGAGTTAATTCTTGCAGTAAAGTCCATATAGGTCAATGGAAGATGTAGTAGAGCCTGTACTAAAGGCTAAGACTCCAATCTTGAAATGTCCAAAACCAGTAAAAACTGACTTTCCAAACTCAGATCAGTTGACTGAAATTATACAAGAGGCATGGGTTACACCCAGTAAGATGTTTAAGATAACCAAAAAAAATTTTTTTTTACTATCCTTTCCCACCTGTGGACTGTGTTTAAGAGGGAAATGCCTCCCAAGGTAGATGCTCACGTAGTTCGACTGGTGCGCAAATCTACATTACCTCTGCCTTCAACATCCTTAAATGATGCAACAGACCTAAAAAATTATTATCTTAAGACACTATTTTCCCTAACAGGGGTGAGTACAAAGCTTCCACCCAAGACGGGCTGGGCAGAAGCTTTGGAAGAATGTTTTCTCAGTTCATGGAAAAAAAACAGTTATTCCATATAACTAATATAATGCAAGCAGCTGCCTATATGGAAGAAGCAGACCTAGATATGGGTATATTAGCTTCTCGGGCTTCTGCTTCCTCGGTAGCAACTCGCACAGCAGTGTGGCTACGTTCGTGGAAGACTAATACGGAATCCAAAAAGGTATTGGAGTTTCTACCCTTTTGTCAAAAATATTCTGTCTGGAACGCAATTAGACAATATTCTAATGTCTGAAGCAAACTCTAAATCAGCTAGGTTTCCCTCGACATCTACATTAAAACCTAGATTCCCCTATCAGCCACAGGGTAAAGCAAACGGAAAGGCTCATGTCAAACAGTCTCAAACAAAGCTGTTAAGTCTAAGGCTATACAGGCTTGGTCAGCCAGGGATCTGACTTCTAAACCAGAATGCAAGTCTCCTGCCTGACTGCACGGGCCTCCACCCAGGGACCACAGGGTGGGAGGCCGACTTCTTCAATTTGCACAGATCTGGCAGCAGTCCACCACAGATACATGGGTGCAAGAAGTGGTGTCTCACGGGTACGCCTTCTCCTTCAAGTAGCGTCCCCTCAAAAGTTATTTTCTTTTGTACCAGCCTGACACCAGGGGCAACAAAGGCCAGGGCTTTACAAGATGCAATTCAGAAGTTGCTACAATCAGGAATGATAGTATCAGTTCCCTCAGCGCAACGAGGACTAGGTTTCTATTCCACCCTTTTCATGGTTCAGAAACCAAATGTGTCTCACTTCAATTCCATATGTAAACATTATGGACCATTATCCTGGCAATGGAGCCGGGGGATTTCATGGTGTCCCTGGACATTCAAGATGCTTACATACATGTACCAATAGCACCTTATCAGTGCTATCTTGCAATCCTCCTGCAAAATTTTCAGTTTCAGGCACTACACTTTGGGCTTGCCACAGCTCCAAGGGTATTAACCAAAATTATAGTGGTGATGGCAGCTCACCTTCATTGTCGGCGAATAAGTATTTTTACATACCTAGACGACCTGTTAATCATGGCACAATCCCAGGAAACTCCAGTGCCATCTACAAGTGACTATAGCCTGCCTACAGGCTCATGGCTGGCTCATAAATTGGGCAAAGTCCTTCCTAGTTCCATCCCAACGGATGACGCACCTAGGGGCTCTATTGGATACCAGTCTTAAGAAATTTTTTCTACTATCCACAATACAGATGAGAATTTGCGGATTGCTACACAGTGGAGTATCCATCTATGTAGCAATGTGGATTCTGGCATCATCTGCATTAGACATGGTAGAATATGACGAGTTCCATTCAAGACCCCTTCAACATCTGATTCTCTCCAGATGGAATGGACCGTATTGGACGATAAAATGTTAGACAATGACCCTTTCACAGAAAGTAGGTCAGTCATTAGCCTGGTGGCTACAGACGTGCCATTTAGACAAAGGTCGATCCTTTTGGATCTCAGGCTGGGTGCTTCTGACAACGGACGCCAGTCTCCAAGGCTGGCGAGCCGTAACTGCAAATACTCTCTCCAGGGGCATTGGACCAAGGAGGAAAGTTGTCTTACAAGCAATGTCCTGGAACTACGGGCCTCCTATCTGGCACTCACCCAGGCAAAAGAAGCACTTTACAGAAAGCAGATTCGGTCGGACAATGCCACCGCAGTAGCGTACCTCAATCACCAAGGAGGCACTCGCAGTCAGATGGCAATGATGGAGGTAAGCCGCACATTAAGGTGGGCAGAACTTCATCCTGGCATGTCCGCAGTATTCATACCCGGAGTACTAAATTGGGAGGCAGACTTTCTCAGCCAGCACGACATTCATGCAGGCGAATGGGCTCTGCACCCAGAAGTCTTTCAGATTCTGGTAAACAAATGGGTACTGCCGAAAGCGGACCATAACAAGGTACCAGCATATGGGTCAAGAACAAAGGATCCAGAAGCAGAATTGGTGGATGCCTGGTCAGTGAGAAGGAAATTTCATCTGGCATGTCTTCCCACCAGTCTCCCTGTTGCCTGGGGTGATTTGAAAATTCAAATAGGAATGGTGCGCCGTGATATTAATAGCTCCGGCGTGGCCCAGACTGAAGTGGTACACGAATCTGCAGAGGCTATTCATGGACGCTCCATTCCTACTGCCTCAAAGACCAGATCTACTGATTCAGGGTCCCTGTCTCTACGCACACCTAGATCGACTGTCTTTGATGGCGCGGCACTCGAAACATCCATATTAAAAGAAAAGGGCTTTTCACAATTGGTAATTCAAACGATGCTTAAAGCAAGGAAGCCATCCTCCACCCACATATACTACCGAATATGGCATGCTCTGCCAGAAAATGACCCAAGGTCCTTCAGAGTTTCAAGAATTATAGCGTCGTTCAAGCTGGAATGGATGAGTTCTCCGCATAACTTCCCTGAAGGTACAAGCGTCGGCATTAACCATATGGTTCCAAAGGAAAATTGCAAATCTACAGGATGTTCTCACCTTTTGCTCCTTGGACTAGGTATATTTATATATTTTTCTGCAGCAGGTTACATTGGTTTCCACAGGGAAAACATCGGGGTGTAGAGTGGATCTTGATCCAGAGGCACCAACAGGCTAAAGCTTTAGACTGTCTCAGGATTCATTGGGGACTCCTCTATAACCCCGCCTCCAGGCACGAAGAGCTCAGTTTAGAGTTGGTGCCTGCAGCAGCAGGTCACCTAACAGGAGAGCCGCACTGGGAAGCCCTGAAAGCTTTTCTAAGAAGATTTTCCTTCACTGGGCTGTCGGCGCTGTAGGTCAGTGTGACACTACAACGCATCAGCTCCATCACCTCCCAAGCGTCGTCGTATAGGCACGGAGTCGCAGACTGCTCTCCTGGTCCGCAAGGCTGCTATGGGGAGGAGGTAAGAGGGTCTCCTAGGTGGGACCCGCCATTAAATCGCGTCCCGACCGCGGCCTAGGGAGACGGGTCGCTATACTGGCGTGAACTCTGTCACCGAGCAGGGACCCCAGTAGACCACCAGGGCGTCTGAGTTCAGGTCAGGTGTACTAACACCCCATTTAATAAGGCTCACTAGTACCTGGGGTGGAAGTCCAGCATAGGGGAGCCGGCGCTCGACCTGTAGCCCCTCCCCTGGCCCAGGGCGCCATCTCCTCGCAGATCTCCCGGCCTGGAGCTGCCTCACACTCCCTCAATTCCTCACAGAGACACTGGGCGCCGTCTTACAGGAGATGGAGACTGTGTATTTGCTGTGTGGTTTCACTCTGTGTTTCCCAGATATAACGGTCACTATATTCTGTACCCTAAGGACTAGGTTCGTCTGGGTCTCATAATATAGTAATGCATAGTATTGCTTAATAGCAAGAGATTAATTTAATAGCAAGAGATTAAAAAAGGAGAGTATAGGCCCTTTGAAAGACAAGTTGGGAGTCTTAAGCAAAAATGATAATGACATAGCGGACACACTAAATGAGTTTTTTTCAACAGTATTCATTAGAGAAGACCCAATTCAGGGACTGACACACAATCTCAATAATGACAATATCACACTGATAGGTACTTATTTAAGCGAGGAAGTAGTCTGTGACCGATTAAAACATTTAAAGATTAATAAATCACCAGGGCCCGATGGTATTCATCTAAGGGTTCTAATGGAGCTTCACTCTGAACTGGCAAAACCGCTATCTTTGATCTTTGAGGATTCAGTTATATCAGGTATGGTTCCAAAAGACTGGCGAATAGCGGAAGTAGTGCCTATATTCAAAAAGGGAAGTAAAGCTGAACCAGGTAATTATAGACCAGTTAGTCTTACATCTATAGTGGGGAAAGTATTGGAAGGTATTCTAAGAGATAGTATTCAGAAGTTCCTTGAAACCAATAAGGTCATTAAAAGGAATCAACATGGGTTTATGAAGGACAGATCCTGTCAAACCAACTTACTTGGCTTTTATGAAACAGTAAGCGCAAACCTAGATCAGGGTAAAGACGTGGATGTAATCTTTTTAGACTTTGCCAAAGCGTTCGATACTGTACCACACATGAGACTTATATACAAGCTACAAGAATCAGGGCTAGGAAGCACAATATGCACTTGGGTCAAAAACTGGTTAGATAATAGGAAGCAGCGCGTTGTGGTTAATGGATCTTTTTCAACTTGGACTGAAGTGCTAAGTGGTGTGCCGCAAGGCTCAGTATTAGGACCGCTATTGTTCAATATTTTCATTAACGACCTAACAGAAGGTCTAGAGAGCATGGTGTCAATTTTTGCAGATGATACCAAATTGTGTAAGGCTATAAATACAGAGGAGGATGCCGAGTCTCTTCAGAGCGACTTAGTTAAATTAGAAGCATGGGCAGCCAAATGGAGAATGCGCTTCAACACAGACAAGTGTAAGGTAATGCACTGTGGTAACAAGAACAAAAATTACACCTACCTACTAAATGGGGTAAAATTAGGGGATTCTGTACTGGAAATGGACTTAGGTGTCCTCATAGATAGCAAGCTAAGCAGTAGTACCCAAAGTAGGACTGCAGCAAAGAAGGCTAATAAGATATTAGCATGCATAAAACGGGGTATTGATGCTAGGGACGAGAGTATTATACTCCCGTTATATAAATCACTAGTGAGGCCACACCTTGAATACTGTGTACAGTTCTGGGCACCGTACTACAAAAAGGATATCCTGGAGCTTGAAAAGGTTCAGAGGAGGGCGACCAAACTAATTAAGGGCATGGAGACGATGGAATACAAGGAAAGGCTTGAAAGACTAGGCATGTTTACATTGGAAAAGCGGAGACTAAGAGGGGATATAATCAACATCTACAAATATATAAGGGGACAATACACAGAGCTTGCGCGGGACCTGTTTTTGGTTAGATCAACACAGGACTCGTGGACACTCGCTCAGGTTAGAGGAGAGGAGATTCCGCACAATACGGCGTAAAGGCTTTTTCACGGTAAGGACAATACGTGTTTGGAATTCCCTGCCCGAGGGAGTTGTAATGGCGGAATCTGTCAACACCTTTAAGAATGGGTTAGATAAATTCCTATTGGATAAGGATATCCAGGGGTATGGGGCATAGTCATGCATTTCAGTTACTATAAATAGGGATAAAATGCAATGGCTGACAGCAGCATCAGTCAGAAATTTTAGTCAAATCATCATGCATAGGACACCACAAATAGGTTGAACTCGATGGACAATTGTCTTTTTTCAACCTCAGATACTTTGTTACTATGTATATTATACTGTTTATCATTTAATACCGGATTTATACCCAGGTATTTTACTTTGTCTGGCTTTATCGTACCAAGTCGCTTTGTTGCATTCTCGCCTGTTTAACTACAGTCACAAATTGTTCCCATGGTTAATCCGCTTTGGTCGGAAAATCTGTCCACCAGCTGCAGAAAATCAGTCATTGGTGAGGCCATGAGTCCTTTAAGCGGTATGCTTCCTCCTCACAATCTACAAACCTTTCTGATGTTCCTTCAAAAGAGAGGGGGTGGGGAGAAGGGGGGGGGTCAGCATATGGTCCTGTCACACTAAATCCTATGTTACTGATGAGGATTCTCCCTTGCAGATTGATGTCTCTGCCTTAGTGATTGCTCTTAAGCATATCCTACAAATCATTGATATGGATTCCACTATTGTGGCAAAGAAACTGATAGTTTTCACCACCTTCTGTTGTTTAAACTTATTACTCAGTTCTGACCATGGACATCCGGTGGGAACCCTGGTCTTATTCAGGAAATATTCCCTCTGCATAAATGGCCCTTGGCTCGTTATCCTCTCCCTGCAGAGTTGTGAGACAAATGGAAGATTCCTCCGCCTCGTGTTTGTCCTCCACTCTGCTCGTCACAACTGTCACTTCACTGAAAGAATCTACAAATAAGTGTGTGAAGGGATGCCTGAATACACCCTTACAGGGGGCTATTCATAGACCCACTTTAACTGCTTCCTAGGTTGGAAAAAGAGCGTGGATTCAGGCACTAGAGGAAGAGCTGCCCTAGGATGCATCTGTCATTGCCAGACAATACCTGTCTCATACCACCGCCACCTATTACGTTCAGGAGGCGTCCTCAGACTGGTGTAATGGCAGCCAAGGCGTTGTCCACGTCTTTCCTGGCTTGCTGCACACTGTGGTTGAGCTTGTGGAAATTGGATCTGGACTCCAAAAAGACCTTGGAGGTACTCCCCTTCACTGGGCATATTTGTTTGGCGAAGACCTAAAAATAGTGTCTGAATTGCAGCCGCTACGACTGCTTTTATCCCCACTACACAGAAGGCAAAAGGTACCACTTTTTGTTTGTGGCCTTAAGGGAAAGCAAAAGGCGAGGCATACCCGAGACAATCTCGTGCTCCCAAAACCACAAATCCCAAGGCAAAATAAATCCTGGGTGGCCAGTCAGCCTGCTTCTAAACAAAACAAGCCTGCCTCATGACAGGGGCGGGCCTCCCTCTTGGTTTGCCCAGGTCTGGTTAAAGACCACTTCAGACGCATGGGTACTGGAAGTTGTCTCACAGTTATGCTGTCTCCCCCTCGCCAGTTTTGCGCTACGGCCATTCCTTTAAAGGTGCAAGTACTACAAACTGTGGTGAGTTCCCTCCTGGGCCGTTACCTCAGTCACAGAGAAGCAGAGGTTAAAGCTAAACCCTTTTTCAGGTCCCGAAACTCAATGGGTCCTTCCGGCCTATACTAAATCTCAAATCTTTGAACAAGTTTGTGTGAGTGCCCAGGTTTCGTATGGAAACACTGCGCTCCATTGTACTGGCTATGGAACCTGGACACTATATGGTATCCCTGGATATACAGGATGCATATCTGCATGTTCCTATTGCTATCTCACATCAGCAGATCTGCGGTTTGCTAATGGCAACCTTCACTACCAATTACAGGCTCTGCCATTTGGACGGGCTACGGTTCCTCGGATCTTCACAAGGTCATGGCCGTGATGACTGCCCACCTCCGTCGCCAGGGAGTCAGAATCCTACTGTATCTCAACGACCTGCTGATTCTGGCATATTCCCACGAAGTCCTCCTCAGTCATCTGCAACTGACTGTAATCTTCCTGCAAGCCCACGGGTGGCTTATTTGGAAGAAGTCCTCGCTGGTCCCAGCTCAGAGCATGGTACACCTGGGGGCACTCCTGGACACGCACAGTCAGACTGTTTCTGTTTCCAGAAAAAGTCCTGAAGCTTCAGGACAGGATACGTTGTTTCCTTCATCGCCTTAGATACACTCGGCAATGCAAGTACTTGGCCTGATGGTGTCTGCATTCGACATGGTAGAGTATGCTTAAGTTCATTCCCGCCCACTAAAGAGGTTAATCCTTTCCAAGTGGGACGGCCTACCTCATCAGATCCGATCTCGCATGATTTTTTTGACTCCAGAGATTCGTCTGTCGCTGACTTGGTGGCTCCATTACCAACAATTGAGCAGGGGCTGTCCTTTCTGGATCCCCGACTGTGTCCTGCTGACAACTCACGCCAGTCTGAGGGGATTGGGGAGCGGTGTTGGGGCAACACTCGTTTCAATGTCTCTGGACCAAGGAGGAATCCTTCCTCCCGATAAACCTTCTCGTTCTGAGGACAGTGTTCAATGCACTCTCGCCCTGCCGCTAGAACAGAACAGGCCTGTTCAAGTACAATCAGACCACGCCACCATGGTAGCATACATAAACCATGAAGGTGGTACTCGAAGCTGCATGGCAATGATGGAAGTGTCAAAAATCCTTTGGGCGGAACGCCATCTGCCAGCCATATTGGCAGTTTTCATTCCGGGTGACTTCAAAGAAAGAGTTAAGGTAAATCTACCATAACTCTCCCTATACCCTCACAGGGGTTATACATAGGCCCACATTGGCAGCTTCATGGTCTGCAAAGGCTATTAAAGCATGGGTGCAGGTAGTTAAAGAGGAACTGCCTTTAGATATGTCAGATGAATGCAGAATGTATTTAGCTGATATCAAGTCTGCATTTTCTTATATTGAAGAGCTTTATCTGAGGCTGGCGTTTTAGCAACAAAGGTGTCTGCTACATCTGTGTTTGCACAACGTATTCTTTGGCAACTTTCTTGGAAGGTAGATTTGGATTCCAAGAAAATGTTGGATATTCTTCCCTTTACGGGTAATATTCTCTTTGGTGAAGAGCTAAATAAGATTATGAATTCTTTGGCTGCTGCCAAAATGCCATTTTTACCACCGACTAATCATGCACAGTGGGTCAAAAGTGCCAATTTTCATACCTTTCGTCCACAAGCAAAAGTGAAAGGACAAAGATTCCCTAGGCAAACACGCACTGCAAAACCCTCTAAGCCCAAGGCTAAGCAATCCTGGGCAGCTTGTCAACCTGCAGCAAAGCCTGTAGGCTGACAGGGAGACCTCAGGATGGGAGGCTTATTTCTGCACTTTGCGCACGTTTGGACCACGACAACTTCAGACGCTTGGGTGCAAGAAGTTCTCACTCACGGGTACGCCGTCTCATGCAAGGGATGTCCCCCCTCAACAGTATTTCACCATAGGCCTACCTTCAGACCCAGAAAAGGCTCAAATTCTACAAAATGTGGTTAGTTCACTTCTGCACTCAGGTGTGATATTACTGGTACGGGCAGAGGCTACCATTCGACCCTATTCCTAGTTCCAAAACCCAACGGGGGACACCAGCCTATTCTCAAACTCAAATCTTTAAACAAGCTTCTGAAAGTTTCCCATGGAAACCTTGCGATCCATAGTTCTAGCCATGGAACCTGCGGAACCTAAAAGTAGCCTTCCTACAACATAACGGATAGCTAATAAATTAGAAGAAATCCTCCCTTGCACCATCACAAAGGATGTTACATCTGGGAGCCCTTTTGGACTCTTACAGTCAACGTCTGTACCTATCACCGGACAAGGTTTTGAAACTGCAGAGCAGAATTCGCCACTTCCTTCACTGTCGTCTAGTATCTGTGCGTTCAGCAGTGCAAATTCTCGGACTGATGGTTTCAACATTTGACGTAGTCTAGTTCGCTCTGTTTCATTCTCGCTCTCTGCAAAGACTGATCCTTGCCAGGTGGAACGGCAGGTTTAGTCCGACAAAGCCACAACAGTGGCCTATACAAATCATCAGTGCGGCACGCGCAGCAAGATGGCGATGCAAGAGGTGTCCAAAATTCTCAGATTGGCTGAACTTCATCTACCTGCCATATCAGCGGTATTCATCCCAGGTGTACTCAACTGGGAAGCGGACTTCCTCAGTTGCTAAGATGTTCACGCCAGAGAATGAGCTCTTCTCCTGGAGGTCTTCCAACTACTAGTGGACAGATGGGGTCTTCCAGACGTGGATCTAATGGCTTCACGTCACAACCACAAGGTTCAGGTATTCGGATCCTGTCCCAGGGATCCGCAGGCAGCATTTGTAGACACCTTGTTAGTCTAGTGGACTTTCGTCTACCATACATCTTTCCTCCGGTGTCCCTTCTACCTCTGCTCCTTCGGAAGTTCAAACAAAAAGGAGGAAACCTAATTCTGATTGCCTTAGCGTGGCGCAGATGGCAATGGTTTTCTCATCTCCAGGGCCTCTCAGTAGGGCAACCTCTTAATATTCCTCTCCGATGAGACCTTCTGTCGCAGGGCCTATGTCTCCATCTGGACCTGGCCCGTCTGTCGTTGACGGCATGGCTCTTGAATCCTCATTCCTAATAACTAAAGCAGAGGTTCCCAAACACGGTCCTCAAGGCACCCCAATGGTCCAGGTTTTGGGTATATCCATGGCTTAGCACAGATTAAGTCACCTGTGGCCAAGCATGAATAAACCTAAAACCTGGATGTTGGGGTGCCTTGAGGACCTCGTTTGGGAACCTCTGAACTAAAGGCTTTTCACAGGCTGTGGTTCAAACCATGCTTCAGGCCTGTAATCCTGCCTCAGCAGTAATCTATTCTAGAGTCTGGCATACTTAAAGTGGTGCGCTGCCAAGAATTATGATAGTTATATTTGAACCTCACGGATACTTGAATTTTTCCAACGGGGCTTGAATCTAGGCCTACGTCTTGCATCTCTCAAAGTGTACTTTTCTGTATTGTCTGGTTCCAACGCAAGATTGCCCCACTTCTGGATGTACACACTTTCCTTCTGGGTGTCATCCACATACAACCTCCTTATGTCCCTCCAGAATCTCCATGGTATCTGTCTGTTGTGTTGACCGCTCTTCAAGAGGCTCCCTTTGAAATCAGCCGATCTCAAATGGCTGACAGCTAAAAAAATTTTGCTTGCTATTTCTTCAGCCAGAAAGATATCGGACTAAGGAACCCTCTCCTGTCGTCCCCCTTCCTGATTCTTCATCAGGTCAGGGCGGTTCTCCGAACCAGGCCCAGTTACCTCCCTAAAGTGGTTTCTTCCTTCCACCTTAATCAGGAGATTATGGTTCCGGCCTTTGTCTCACCAGATTTATCTGCAAAGGAACGTTCTAATGGATGTGGTTCGTGCTCTACGTGTCTATGTGGGACATACTAGCTCTGTCAGATCTGATGCCCTGTTCATTCTTTTTGGATTTCACAAGCATGGTTGGCCTGTTAATAAGCAGACGCTGACCAGATGGATTAGAATGGTGATTGCACATGCTTGCACTCAAGCTGACCTTCCAGTACCAGCTTAAATTTTTGCCCTAACTACTCGGTGTGTAGGACCTTCATGGGCGGCACGCCGTGGTCCATCCGCCGAACAGTTGTGCAAGGTGGCCACGTGGTCTTGGGTTCACACGTTTCTTAGGTTTTATGCTTTTGATACTATTGCCTCCCGGGATGCTAACTTTGGAAGCTGGATTCTTTTATTGTCTCGGGTGCGTCCCCTCCCTTGAAGTACTGCTTTAGGACATCCCCGATGTTCCCTGTGGAACCTATGAACCCAGTGTAAAGTAAGAGAGTTAACAAGGGTAAGCCTACCATAACTCTCCTTTTTTCTCTACACTGGCTCTGTTTATAAATTACTTTATGTAGCCTGTGTTCTGCCTCTAAGTTTTTCTTCTTTCCGTAGGTGAGACCGGCTTTACGCTCTGTTTAAGCTGTATGTAGGGGTCTGGGCACCAAATGGTTAACTTTTCTTTCCAGAACCCTAGGCTCCTTCTCACCAATACACCACCCCCAGGCAGACAGTTTTAGTTTGGTGCCTGCAGAAGCGGGCGCTGTTTTAGGGTGCTGCTTTTAAGAAGCCTCTCCTGTTTAATTTTAATTTTTTTTATTTAAAAAAAAAAAAATTACGTTTATTTCTTTTTACAGAGAGGACAGTGCTAGGCGTCCTACAGGAAGCAGAAAAAGGTATTTATCGGTAAGTACCAAAATTCATTTTTTTTTTTTTTTTTTCTTTTAAAGAATTTTGTATCGGAAAGCAAGGATGTCACCACAGTATATACGTTGTGCAAATTCTGTATTTTTTTGTAATTTTGGTTATGGGAGACTCATCCTGTACTCGGTGACCTGGAATATGGTCTGTCTTGTTCAGTTGCAGCCACTGTACAATTTTGACACCATGCCTTCTGCCGTGTCCCCCCCCCCCCCCCCCCCCTCCCTTGCATTTTTAGACTCGGGAGTCTGAAGAAGCAGATGCAGGACTGCCTGACAACTGGACACCTGAGCGTGCACACTGTCGTCTTCATAACTATTTACAGGCAGAAAAGATACCAGCGGTATACTATTACTCACAATCGGGGCCTGACCACAACAGGTTGGTTTGTTAGAGCTTTGTCGAATTGTCAAATCTTTGTTCTCTAAATACTTTGTATTTTCTGAAATCTTTAATATGTAAGGTTTATAAATGTCAAGTTTTCTGGGGCCTTTACACAACCGTGTTCATTAAGTGATGATAAAAATGGTAGCCTATGCCTTTATTGGTAGCTAGCTGGCAGCATTGGGGGGCAGATGTATTAAGCCTGGAGAAGGGATAAAGCAGTGATAAGGGTAAAGTGATAATGCAGGGTTGGGTATGCTTGATCCCCGGTCACCAAACTCACAGCGGGATGACTGTATGGAGGGTGTTGGGGGGGGGGGGGGGGGAGGCAGAGTGTGCGAGTGGAAATAGTCCCTGCTAGTCTGTATTCCGACTGCCTGGATTGTAAGTGGTCGGAATGTCGGGGAAGGTATCGTGGCCGCTGGTCACATAACTACATCCCGATATTGCACCAGCCAATCATTACGGATTTGAAAAATGACAGTTAGGAGCGGATTGGCTGGTGCTTTATCACCCTACACTTATCACTGCTTTGTCACTACTTTATCCCTTCAGGCTTAATACATCTGCCCCTGGGTCCATTATTACTAGCTTTAACCAGTGTGTTTGGTATTGCATAGGTTGTGTGTTATTTAGGCAGCAATGCCAACTACTGTTCTCCTCTTCCATCAATTGCGTATGCCATGTGTAAATAGTGCCTCACTATAATTTGACCATTTAAAAAATATAATTTAATAATTTTAATGCTGTTTCTGACCCTGTATTTCTCTAACGTCCTAAGTGGATGCTGGGGACTCCGTAAGGACCATGGGGAATAGCGGCTCCGCAGGAGACTGGGCACATCTAAAGAAAGCTTTAGGACTAACTGGTGTGCACTGGCTCCTCCCCCTATGACCCTCCTCCAAGCCTCAGTTAGATTTCTGTGCCCGACGAGAAGGGTGCACACTAGGGGCTCTCCTGAGCTTCTTAGTGAAAGTTTTAGTTTAGGTTTGTTATTTTCAGTGAGACCTGCTGGCAACAGGCTCACTGCATCGAGGGACTAAGGGGAGAAGAAGCGAACTCACCTGCGTGCAGAGTGGATTGGGCTTCTTGGCTACTGGACATTAGCTCCAGAGGGACCATCACAGGCCCAGCCTGGATGGGTCCCGGAGCCGCGCCGCCGGCCCCCTTACAGAGCCAGAAGAGCGAAGAGGTCCGGAAAAATCGGCGGCAGAAGACGTTCCTGTCTTCAATAAGGTAGCGCACAGCACTGCAGCTGTGCGCCATTGCTCTCAGCACACTTCATACTCCGGTCACTGAGGGTGCAGGGCGCTGGGGGGGGCGCCCTGAGACGCAATAAAACATGATAAAAATACCTTACATGGCAAAAAATACATCACATATAGCTCCTGGGCTATATGGATGCATTTAACCCCTGCCAGAATATACAGAAAAACGGGAGATAGGCTCCGCCCCCTTTTCGGCGGCCTTATCTCCTCAGCACACTGGCGCCATTTTCCCTCACAGCTCAGTTGGAGGGAAGCTCCCTGGCTCTTCCCTGCAGTCACTACACTACAGAAAGGGTTAAAAAAAGAGAGGGGGGCACTAATTAGGCGCAGTATTAAAACATACAGCAGCTATAAGGGGAAAAACATATAAGGATATATATATATATATATATATATATATATATATATATATATATATATATATATATATATATATATATATATATATATATATATTAGCGCTCTGGTGTGTGCTGGCATACTCTCCCTCTGTCTCCCCAAAGGGCTAGTGGGGTCCTGTCCTCTATCAGAGCATTCCCTGTGTGTGCTGTGTGTCGGTACGTTTGTGTCGACATGTATGAGGAGAAAAAATGATGTGGAGACGGAGCAGAGTGTCTGTAACAGTGATGTCACCACCTAGGGGGTCGACACCTGAGTGGATGTACTGTTGAAAATTACGTGACAGTGTCAGCTCTGTATAAAAAAACAGTGGTTGACATGAGACAGCCGGCTACTCAGCTTGTGCCTGTCCAGACGTCTCATAGGCCGTCAGGGGCTCTAAAGCGCCCGTTACCTCAGATGGCAGATACAGACGCCGACACGGATACGGACTCCTGTGTCGACGGTGAAGAGACAACCGTGATTTCCAGTAGGGCCACACGTTACATGATTGAGACAATGGAAAATGTTTTATACATTTCTGATAATACGAGTACCACCAAAAAGGGGTATTATGTTCGGTGAGGGAAAAACTACCTGTAGTTTTCCTGAATCTGAGAAATAAAATGAGGTGTGTGATGATGCGTGGGTTTCCCCCCGATAACAATTGATAATTTCTTAAAAAGTATTGGCTGTATACCCTTTCCCGCCAGAGGTTAGGGTGCGTTGGTAAACACCCCCTAGGGGTGATAAGGCGCTCACACGCTTGTAAGAACAAGGGCTCTACCCTCTCATGAGATGGCCGCCCTTAAGGATCCTGCTGATAGAAAGCAGGAGGGTATCCAAAAATTTATTCACACACATACTGGTGTTAAACTGCGACCAGCAATCGCCTCAGCCTGGAGGTGCAGTGCTGGGTTGGCATGGTCGGATTCCCTGACTGGAAATATTGATATCCTAGATAAGGATAGTATATTATTGCCTATAGAGCATTTAAAAGATGCATTTCTATATATGCATGATGCACAGCGGAATATTTGCCGACTGGCATCAAGTATAAGTGCGTTGTCAAATTCTACCAGTAAAATGGTCAGGTGATGCGGATTCCAAACGGCATTTGGAAGTATTGCCTTTGAAAGGGGACATTTGGGGTCGGTCTTTTAGACCTGGTGGCCACGGCAACAACTGGGAAATCCACGTTTGTACCCCAGGTCGCCTCTCAAAATAAGACGCCGTATTATCAGGCGCAGTCCTTTGTTGGCAAGCGGACAAAAGGTTCCTCTTTTCTGCTCGTGACAGAGGGAGAGGAAAAAGGCTGAAGAGATTACCCAGTTCCCAGGAACAGAAACCCTTTCCCGCCTCTGCAAAGCCCTCAGTATGACGCTAGGGCCTTACAAGCTCAGGCACGGTGGGGGCCCGTTCTCAATGAATTTCAGTGCGCAGTGGGCTCACTCGCAAGTAGACCCCTGGATCCTTCAGGTAATATCTCAAGGGTACATATTGAAATTCGAGACGTCTCCCCCTCGCCGTTTCCAAAAGTCGACGTCTCCCTCTGACAGGGAGGCAGTTTTGGAAGCCATTCACAAGCTGTATTCCCAGCAGGTGATAATCAAGGTACCCCTCCTGCAACAGGGAACGGGGTATTATTCCACACTATTGTGGTACCGAAGCCAGACGGCTCGGTGAGACCGATTCTAAAATCTTTGAACACTTACAGAGGTTCAAATTCAAGATTGAGTCACTCAGAGCAGTGATTGCGAACCTGGAAGAAGGGGACTACATGATGTCTCGGGACATCAAGGATGCTTACCTTCATGTCAAAATTTACCCTTCTCACCAAGGGTACCTCAGGTTATGGTACAGAACTGTCACTATCAGTTCAGACGCTGCCGTAGGGATGGTCCACGGCACCCCGGGTCTTTACCAAGGTAATGGCCGAAATGATATCCCTTCGAAGGAAGGGAATTTTAGTTATCCCTTACTTGGACGATTCCCTGATAAGGGCAAGATCCAGGGAACAGTTGGAAGTCGGTGTAGCACTATCTCAGGTAGTGTTGCGGCAGCACGATTGGATTCTCAATATTCCAAAATCGCAGCTGGTTCCGACGACTTGTCTTCTGTTTCCTAGGGATGTTCCTGGACACTGTCCAGAAAAAAGGTGTTTCTCCCGGAAGAGAAAGCCAGGGAGTTATCTGAGCTAGTCAGGAACCTCCTAAAACCGAACCAAGTCTCAGTGCATCAATGCACAAGGGTTCTGGGTAAAAATGGTGGCTTCCTACGAAGCAATCCCATTCGTTAGATTCCACGCAAGAACTTTCCAGTGCAACCTACTGGACAAATGGTCCGGGTCGCATTTTCAGATGCATCAGCGGATGACCCTGTCACCAAGGACAAGGGTATCCATCCTGTGGTGGTTGCAGAGTGCTCATCTTCTAGAGGGCCGCAGATTTGGCATTCAGGACTGGGTCCTGGTGACCACGGATGCCAGCCTGCGAGGCTGGGGAGCAGTCACACAGGGAAGGAATATCCAGGGCTTAGGGTCAAGCCTGGATACATCACTTCACATAAATATCCTGAAGCTAAGGGCCATTTACAATGCTCTAAGCTTAGCAAGACCTCTGCTTCAAGGTCAGCCGGTGTTGATCCAGTCGGACAACATCATGGCAGTCACCCACGTAAACAGACAGGGTGGCACAAGAAGCAGGAGGGCAATGGCAGAAGCTGCAGGGATTCTTCGCTGGGCGGAAAATCATGTGATAGCACTGTCAACAGTATTCATTCCGGGAGTGGACAACTGGGAAGCAGACTTCCTCAGCACGACCTCCACCCGGGAGAGTGGGGACTTCACCCAGAAGTCGTCCACATGATTAAAAAACTCGACAGGTATTGCGCCAGGTCAAGAGACCCTCAGGCAATAGTTGTAGACGCTCTGGTAACACCGTGGGTGTACCAGTCAGTGTATGTGTTCCCTCCTCTGCCTCTCATACCCAAGGTACTGAGATTGATAAGATGGAGAGGAGAAAGCACTATATTCGTGGCTCCGGATTGGCCAAGAAGGACTTGGTAACCGGAACTTCAAGAGATGCTCACGGAGGATCCGTGGCCTCTACCTCTAAGAAGGGACCTGCTCCAGCAAGGACCCTGTCTGTTCCAAGACTTACCGCGGCTGCGTTTGACGGCATGCCGGTTGAACACCGGATCCTGAAGGAAAAAAGGCATTCCGGATGAAGTCATCCATATCCTGATCTAAAGCCAGGAAGGATGTAACCGCAAAAACATTATCACCGCAATTGGCGAAAATATGTTGCGTAGTGCGAGGCCAGTAAGGCCCGACGGAGGAAATTCAACTGGGTCGATTCCTACATTTCCTGCAAACAGGAGTGTCTATGGGCCTGAAATTGGGGTCCATTAAGGTTCAGATTTCGGCCCTGTCAATTTTCTTCCAAAAAAGAACTAGCTTCAGTCCCTGAAGTTTAGACGTTTGTAAAAGGGGTACTGCATATACAGCCTCCTTTTGTGCCTCCAGTGGCAATTTGGGATCTCAATGTAGTTTGGGTTCCAAAAGTCACATTGGTTTGAACCACTTAAATCTGTGGAGTTAAAATATCTCACATGGAAAGTGGTCATGCTGTTGGCCCTGGCCTGGGCCAGGCGCGTGTCAGAATTGGCGGCTTTATCCTGTAAAAGCCCTTATCTGATTTTCCATTCGGACAGGGCGGAATTGAGGACTCGTCCTCAGTTTCTCCCTAAGGTGGTTCCAGCGTTTTCACCTGAACCAACCTATTGTGGTGCCTGCGGCTACTAGGGACTTGGAGGAATCCAAGTTGCTGGATGTTGTCAGGGCCCTGAAAATATGTTTCCAGGACGGCTGGAGTCAGGAAATCTGACTCGCTGTTTATCCTGTATGCACCCAACAAGCTGGGTGCTCCTGCTTCTAAGCAGACTATTGCTCGTTGGATTTGTAGTACAATTCAGCTTGCACATTCTGTGGCAGGCCTGCCACAGCTAAAATCTGTAAAAGCCCGTTCCACAAGGAAAGTGGGCTCATCTTGGGCGGCTGCCCGAGGGGTCTCGGCTTTACAACTTTGCCGAGCAGCTACTTGGTCAGGGGCAAACACGTTTGCTAAATTCTACAAATTTGATACCCTGGCTGAGGAGGACCTGGAGTTCTCTCATTCGGTGCTGCAGAGTCATCCGCACTCTCCCGCCCGTTTGGGAGCTTTGGTATAATCCCCATGGTCCTTACGGAGTCCCTAGCATCCACTTAGGACGTTAGAGAAAATAAGAATTTACTTACCGATAATTCTATTTCTCATAGTCCGTAGTGGATGCTGGGCGCCCATCCCAAGTGCGGATTGTCTGCAATACTTGTACATAGTTATTGTTACAAAAATCGGGTTATTGTTGGGAGCCATCTTTTCAGAGGCTCCTCTGTTATCATACTGTTAACTGTGTTCAGATCACAAGTTATACGGTGTGATTGGTGTGGCTGGTATGAGTCTTACCCGGGATTCAAAATCCTTCCTTATTGTGTACGCTCGTCCGGGCACAGTATCCTAACTGAGGCTTGGAGGAGGGTCATAGGGGGAGGAGCCAGTGCACACCAGTTAGTCCTAAAGCTTTCTTTAGATGTGCCCAGTCTCCTGCGGAGCCGCTATTCCCCATGGTCCTTACGGAGTCCCCAGCATCCACTACGGACTATGAGAAATAGAATTATCGGTAAGTAAATTCTTATTTTTTTTTAAAGTAAATTTAACAAACCTGTTTTGTCGAACAATTAATAAGCTGTTTACTGAAGTAAATTAGATAATTATTTCTGATATATTCACCGTTAAAATTCATATTTATCTTTATTTCCTTACACTTAATGCTGGGCATACGCGCTACAATTATATGTCCGATCTGCCCGATATCAGCAGATCGGCCAGATAATTGTGGCGTGTATTTGGGGGACCAGTGAGAGCCAGTAGTGCTCTGTACGTAGTCACAAAAAGGAGATGGGATGTCAGCTCTATGATGTATAAGAAATCCTGACATCCATCTTTCTCTGCAGGATCTATTATGCAGAAATGACTGTGAATGTTAAGCATCTTGGACGAGGTAAGTTATGATTTTATTCTTTAACCTGGTGGGGTATAGTGGAGTCCTTACATGCTACCAATAGTAAAAAAAACAAACCACACACACACACACACACACACACACACACACACACACACACACACACACACACGTAGTGCAAAAAACTAGTCGCATTATGTGTGCCCACACTTTGTTCAGTCCCAGTGTAATGAATCAGTCTCTGTACTGGTGTTGCGTTTATCAACCACCATTGCGCATGTGTGAAGTCTCCATTGTTAAGTCAAATGATGCTTTTAGTTTAAGAACAATCTTTTTACTTGCTCAGCTTCTCCGACGCACTCAAGGAAAAGCATAGTTCAGAGTTCTACACAGCTCCATAAAAGGAAAAAAAACATTATACAATCAGCGATAGTTTGAACACACAGCACCATAAATGGGGAAAAAAATTACGATGAGCGACATCACTTTGTCACTGCAGGTGTGAGTCATCTGTCTCTGTGGCTCTCTTGGCATAGCGGTATCGCCAATGGTTACCATGCCCATGAGCTAGGGTTCAATTACCACAAAGGACACATTTGTATTGTATATCTGTATAAAAAGTAGCATGCACAGCTTTTTCTTTGTATAATTTTCCAAAACACACACTCTTGTGCTTAATATACAGACTCAAACATGCATACAGGTTTACAGTCAAAATTAGAAAAAAAGCTGTGGATTCTACTTTTTACACAGATGTACAATACAAGTGTGACTTTTCAAATTACGGGAGTGTTATATTGATGAGACGGAGTTTACTGTACTTATTCCCGTGCCTCCCCAATCCCACCCACCATGGGACTTGTAACTTCACTTACTGGTTGCTCTGCTTAGTAAAACACAACACGGCAGGTACACTACTGTATGTAAATGAATGGCTCATGTGGTCATTTACTAAGCAGCACATCCAGTCTGTGAAATCACAGGCTTCACAGAGGGTGGGGTTGGGGGGAGGCTGCCTATTAAATCAGTGGGGAGGCCCGGGAAGAAGTACAGTAAACTCAGTCTAAATATAACAATCTCGTAATTAGCATCCACAGCTTTACACACAGAATATAGGCTTGCTGGGTTTTTATCAGCAGAAGCTGCTTGTGTGTCCTATTACATTACTTTGCGTCTCAAGGCCCGTACACACTGGTCGATATATCGTCCGTTCTCTTGAATGGCCGATATATCGCGGGACCGTCGGCCAGTGTGTACGGCCGATACGTCTGTGAACTCCGTCGTTCACAGACGTAACGCGTCTGTCGCACAGCCGACGGCCAATATATCTACCGATATATTGGCGCGTCGTTGTGAGTGTACGGGGCGGTCGGCCGACCGCCCGTACACATGCTGCGGCGGCCGGCGCTGATTAACAGCTGAACAGGGTGGGCGTGTGTACACGCCCACCCAGTTCATGACGTCAGTCCCCGACGGATCGGGCAGTGTGTATGCACAGCACACTGCCCGATCCGTCCATAGATATATCTGCAGATCAATTGATCTGCAGATATATCTACTAGTGCAGTGGTTCTCAAACTCTGTCCTCAGGACCCCACACAGTGCATGTTTTGTAGGTCTCCTCACAGAATCACAAGTGAAATAATTAGCTCCACCTGTGGACCTTTTACAATGTGTCAGTGAGTAATTAATACACCTGTGCACCTGCTGGGTTACCTGCAAAACATGCACTGTGTGGGGTCCTGAGGACCGAGTTTGAAAACCTGTGTACTAGTG